>NC_052156.1:81653003-81880593 GCF_902713615.1 Scyliorhinus canicula
GGGTTGGAGCCGGCCAACCTGCGCATGCGCGGCTGACGGCACTTAGGTGCCGCCGGCCGCGTCATTCTCGGCGTGCCGCTTTGACGCAAGCGTCAAGGCCTGGCGGCCGAGTTTCTCGCAACGCCGCTCCTAGCCCCCGGGCGGGGGGGGGGGGGGGGGGGAGGGAGAATAGTGGGCGAGGAGCGGCCTCCGACGCTGGAGTGAAACACTCTGGGTTTCACTCCGGCATCGGCCTCTGCGGAGAATCGCGCCCGTGATGTGGAAGCTGCTTAGGGGCCAAACTGATCAGCCCTCAGAAGCGGGTGTCAGAATCACAATGTGCGATTAACCCATGGCCAGTCATTGCAACGAGACAACATGCCAACTAAGTGCTTCATCTCTCAAGGATTTCAATATCAGGCCAGTGCAAATGCCACTACTAATTGGCCAGATACATCAGCAGGGTGGACAATATCGTGAGCGGCTGGTGCTACCTAAAGCCAGCTTTAATCTCTTAAAGAGGAAGTGCACTGAGGCCAGAACAAGTTGTGGGAGTTGGGGGGAAGTGGGTCTGTCTGGGAAACAATGCGGAACGAAGCAAAACGCAGGGGCGGGGGCGGTGAAGGTGGGCTCCACCACTTTCAGTTGCTGCAATGGAGGCCTTGATGAAGCAGTTGAAAGGTAGCCCTCCAGACACGCGGGCTGGGATTTTCCATTCCCGTTTTAATCGGAATGGTTTGCCGACTGGAGTGGAAAATCTCTTGAGATGTCTAAATTACGTTTCACACTGACGGAAACGGTTAACGTCAATGTCATCCCCGTCCAGGTTGTGACGTTGCGCTCGACATCAGGGACATAATTTGAACATAGTGTCACCTCATTATCATATACCTGAATTATTCCATGCCTCCCCCCCCCCGCCCTGAGAAATTCCAGTCACATTGGCATGAGCACAGAATGGCGTGAAACCCGACTGGTCTCCCAAGGCGTGCACCTAATAAGCAGTCCTCCCTGAGGAAGGCAGTTGTGGCAATGCTCAGGGAGGAGAGGGTCATTCCCAGGCATTACCCATTTTATGTGGGGGCGGGTATGGGGGGGGTTATTCCTGGTGAACTCTTTCGTGCTAGGGCGACCTATAAAAATGAGGTCCCAATCTTGGGGAGATGAAGTGGCTGGTGTGGTGCAGCCAGCATTACAGTCATGCCTCTTTATGTTTTCCTGACTAAGTTCCGAATGATGGGCGGCACGGTAGCACAGTAGTTAGTACTGCTGCGCACAGCGCCGTGACCCAGTTTCAGTTCTGGCCAAGGGTGACTGTGTGGAGTTGTACTTTCTCCCTGTGTCTGCGTGGATTTCCTCCGGATGTTCCAGTTTCCTCCCATACTCTAAAGACGTGCAGGTTCGGTGGATTGGCCGTGATAAATTTCCCGTCAGTGTCCGAAGAAGTGCAGGTTAGTTGGGGTAATGGGGACAGGGTAGGTGAGTGGGCCTAGGTAGGGTACTCTTTCGGTGGCGGGGGGGGGGGGGGGGGGGGGGGGTCGGTGCAGGCTCGATGGGCCAAATGGCCTCCTCCTGCATTGGAGGGATTCTATAAAAGCCACTGAGGGAGCACTCGGACAGCCAAAGGCACATGAAAGACAAGCTCAGAAAATGCACAAGGCTGATTAATTGATGTAACAGGGCATGATGTCTGGTTTGTCATGTTTATTTTGTGGTGGCTTTTATTTAGCATGGCAGCATAGCTTTCACTATAGGCTTGGCTGTACACCGTCTGCCATGGATGGTTGCACCAGAGTCGAGAGCCATGCCATCAGTCGATAGCCCTTGTAGCCCATCAGCCACCCTCTGGTTTACTATGTTGTCTCAAATGCAACTGGTACAGCGGGCAGCCACAGAATGAAGAAATGATAACTGCTGTCAGGATACTGCCATTGACCTGCATGATTGGTTGTCTATGATTACACACTAGCTGGATATAGAGGGTGTGGAATCCTTTTCAGTTCCGGTACATGGCTGGGATAGTATGGTCACAAAGCGATGTGCGGACAGTCAGTGGCACCCTTCACTGTGGGGAAGCCTGCAATCCGAGTGAAGCCACCTGCTCACTCTGCTTGTTAGTCTCTGGCAATAGAAAAGGAAATGTGGTTAGCTCTAAATGAGCTCTAAATAGTCTCAGTGGCCTCCCTAACACAACAGTCAATGGTAAACTGCAATTTTCAATTATTTCCAGCTCCAGCCTGGGAGGAGCCAGATGCAGAAAATCTCACTGCCAGGCAGGGGGGTCCTCGCCCTGTCCAGCGAGTGATGTTGTGAATGCTCTTATTGAGGTGCAGATATCTCACACCTTGTTTTTCTCTGAGGTTCAAGGAGAGGAATTGTTCCCTGAATACCCCAGTCAAAGCTGGAATCCTAACTGAATGCCCCTCTCCACTTTCTCCTTCTCTTCCCTCCTTTAACACCTCGTCCTGCTCTCCTCTCTGTGCAGAACACTAGAAGTTAGCTAATATTCCGTGAACCGCTGCCACACCCATTCTCTGTGGACTTGCCAACTTGAAACAACGAAAGAGAACACCAAACAGTTGTAGCATTGTAGCAGCAATCATGGAAACAAAAATACAACAACCTGCAACTAACCTATGAGTAGTTGATAATTCATTTCAGTAGTGCTGATGGGGGAGACCTTCTTGCTGCTGAATATCATAGAATCTCGACAGTGCAGAGGGACGCCATTTGGCCTATCGAGTCCATACCGACACTCCAAAAGAGCATCCTACCCCCCACTCCATCCCTGTAAGCCCATAACCCCACCTATTTGGGCAATTTCGGCAACCTTTGGACACTAAGGGGCAATTTAGCCTAACCTGCCCATCTTTGGACGGTGGGAGGGAATCAGAGCACCCGGGGGAAACCCATGAAAATACGGGGAGAACGTGCAGACTCCACACAGACAGTGACCCAAACCGGGAATTGAACGTGGGACCCTGGCGCTGTGAAGCAACAGTGCTAACCACTGTGCCTCCATGCTGCCCTGTTTATCTTTTTCCTGCATTTCTAATTGAATTCTTAATTGAATTCTTAGTTTAATTTTAATTGAATTCTAGCTAATTCTAATGATTCGGGCTGTGTCTCTAGCAAATGTAAATGCTGAGCTATTATTTGTGATATCTCTACCTTCCTCACCCCTTCAGCAAAAGTTAACCGCAACTTGTCCGCCAAACCCAAATGTTTTGTTTTAGTCACCCTTTGTAAACGAGCCCGAGTGAACTCCTCCACCTCCAGTTTGCAACTGAAAGAGCCACCTCCAGTCACTTCCTATTTGAACTTTGAAACCTGAAAGAAAGCACCCATTCCACACACACTCACTTTATTTAAATTCAATAATCCCAAGCCAAACAAGGAATTACACTTTAAAATCCCTGTAAAGAGCCCCCAATTTTATTACGATCCTGGACCAGACCCCAACAGTGGCTAGGATGCTGGACAGAAACCCCAATATTTTATTTTAATTTTGTAGGCTGTGATGAAAGGATAACTCCCCCCAGGAGTGATTTCATGATAAATAGGGATATGCTATATTGAAACTTTATTACTGGCACATTAATAAAATATCTTTAACATCACAAAAGAAAATAGCTTAAAATTAGTCCGTAAACAATGCTAATCAATACAGTGGCCCAATTACCCTTAACTGCTATCTTTATTCCCACTCAAACAACAAAATAAATTCCAAATACGGTCAGCACTCAGGAATACCTGCTGTACTGAGATGTGGGGATACTCTACTTTGAAAAAGAGAGATCTTCATTGACACTGTTTTAAATAAAAGACCTGAATCCTGTCAGAACCATGCAGAAACTCTGGCTGCATTTCTTTAGAAGACACTTCTCAGCTTGTTTCAGCCACACAATTCTGAACTGCTTGGAAAGAAACTGCTCATCTGTCTGCAGGCATATCTTTAACTGAACTGCAGTGAGAGCAGATGCTTGGCTTTTGCTCACATCCCAATCTAAAACTCAACTAAGCTGCTTTTCTGAAAATGCCTGGTAACTTAGCACCTTCTATTAATTACATCATCTGACCAAGTTGGTTAGATACATTAGGCTGGATTGTAGCCTGATGCCGAAATTGGGATCGGCAATTGGACGGAGAATGGAATCCGATGCCGGAATCGGGGCAGCCGCCGGTTTGACGCTGGATTGCGATGCTTCGCCAGTGTGGTGTTCAGTGTGCTTCTTCGCCATTGTGTGTGGCTGCAGCTGCCATTTTGCCCCACAATAAATAAGGATTCTTCTTTTTTTATTATTAGGTGTGCCCCCAGGACACACATCTGAGGTGAAGGCAGCCAGCTGCTTATTATATCCCGTGGATTTCGATGCCCCCGGTGGATGTCCACGACACAACAAGGAAGTGGGGGGGGGGGGATAGGACATTGAGAGGGGGCGCAGGGAGACATGGAACCTAACCATGCCCAAAAAAAGGAAAAAAGAAGGGGGGGGGGGGGCAGGGGCAACAGCCACAACCAAAAAACAGCGGGGAACGAAAAACAACCACCACTGTAAATAACGCAAGAGAAAGAACAATGATGTATATGTTGAAACCGACTGGTGTGTAAATATTTTTCTTTTACCTCTGCCTGCTAATGTTTGTCCATAATTATCCTTGTCTTGTATACTACAAAGAACTCAATGAAAGCATTTATAAAGAAAAATAATTCTAATTCCATGCACTCTCAGTTTTGTTAATAATCTCTTGTGCGGGACTTTATCAAATGCCTCCTAAATATCGATATCAGAAATCGTTCATAGATATTCTGCTAGTGACTGACTCAAACGTTTAAAGGGACGGGTCAGTCATCTCCTACCCATCACAAATCCATGCCAATGCTCTGATAAACTAATACCTGTCCATGTGCTCAGTCACTCTTGTCTCTAATGATAGCCCCAGGAAGGTGGCCACAATTGATCTTAAACTGACAGGCCTGTCGTTATCTTTGTTGCCATCCTACTTAAATAATAGAGTGACATTTGCAATCTTCCAATCCAAATGTGCAATCTTTAAATCTCTAGAGCTTTGGAAAACCACGGCTAATGTATCTGAAATTTCCTCACCAAGTCATTTGACTGGCCTGGGGGTGGAAAGCATTGTTTCCTGAAGAGTTATCTGCATGTGCCTTTCTTCATTGCTGACCTCAATGAAAGATGCTCCCGAGGACTTAGCATTTCTCACGATGGAAAGTTAACTTTGGGACTAAGTCAAGAGGATGGCTTACCCTTCGGCAGCCATATGTCAGATAGCAAGTAAACAGCAAACACATGCGAAGTACATACGAAACCCAAATTCGGACAAGATGTACACCATCCAGCTCTTCGAGCCTGCTGTGCTATTCAATAAGGTCATGGCCTGCGCTGCATTTTCAGAGGGCAGCTGAGAGTCAACCACATTGCCGTGGGTCTGGAGTCACATGTAGGCCAGACCTGGTCAGGGCGGCAGATTACTTTCCCTAAAGGACATTGGTGACCCAGATGGGTTTTTCACGACGATCATGGTCACCATTACTGAGACTAGCTTCAATTCCTGATTTATTAATTGAATTTAAATTCCACCAGCTGCTGTGGTGGGATTTGAACCCTTGTCCCCAGGAAACTTGGCCCCTCAATCCTGCTCTGGCATTCAATTAAATCCGGTTGATCTGATCGTAACTTCAACCCCACATTTCTGCCTATGCCTGCTATGCTTTCATCCTCTTGCTGATCAAGAATCTATTATATATCTATTAATAATATTCAAAGATTCTGTTTCCACTGCCTCTTGAGGAAGAGAGTTCCAGACTCACACAACCTTCTGAGAGAAAACATTTCTCTTCATCTCGGTCTTAAATGAGCGACCCCTTATTTTTAAACAGTGACCCCTAGTTCTAGATTCTCCCACAGGAGGAAACATCCTCTCCACATCCAGCCTGTCAATACCCCTCAGAATTTTAAAGGTTTCCATCAAGCCACCTCTTATTCTTCTAAACTCTAGTGGATACAAAGTTAACCTCTCCAAACTTTGTTCATAAAACAACTCCCCCATTCCTGGTAACAGCCTAGTAAACCTTATCTGAACTGTTTCTAATGCATTTACATCTTTCCTTAGATAAGGAGCCCAATGCTCCAGATGTGATCTCACCAATGCCTCCCATTAGCCTGGGCCTTGTGATTGTTAGTCCAGTGACATCACTACCACACACCATCTCCCCATGATTTCCAGCCTCTGAGTGAAATAAACTTTTCCTCCTCGTCTGTCAGACTCAACAATGTGCCATTTCATTCAGAAACTCAAGTGTTTTGGGCGGCATGATGGCACGGTGGTTGGAACTGCTGCCTCGCAACGCCAGGGACCCGGGTTCAATTCTGGCCTTGGGTGACAGCCTGTGTGGAGTTTGTGCATTCTTCCCCTGTCTGCGTGGGTTTCCTCCGGGTGCTCCTGTTTCCTCCTGCAGTCCAAAGATGTGCAGGTCAGGTGGATTGACCATTCTGAATTTCCCCTTAGTGTCCAAAAGGTTAGTTGGGGTAGAGGGATAGTGCAGGGGTGTGGGTCTAAGTCGGGTGTGTTTTCAGAGGGTCGGTGCAACCTGATGGACCGAATTATGTCCTTCTGCTCTGTAGGGATTTTGTGACTGGGAAAGGCCCCTGAGAAGTCATTTTTAACTTGATGAAGGAGCTGTCTTCATTTCAAACATAATTAACCTTATGAATTAAATAAAATTGATGGTTAAATAATTCCTACTTGTCACAATGGCTTAAAACCTAAGATCGCCATGGCAGAGATTTGTGATGCCTTCTCTAGTTGAATAGCTTGCTACTGTGTTGTTCTTTGTATCTTAATAAAGCTTGTAGTCTCAAAGTTGGAAAAGATGCTTTATTGTGAATTTGTTCTGTCTTCAGAGCTTAACTTACAGCTACCTCAAATGCTGCCTGCCTGTGTGTCTTGCTGCCAAGTCCCCCTTCTGTGAAGTGTGTCCTCACTTCCTGTCCCTCTGTATTTATAGCTCTCCCGTGCTCCCTCTAGTGCTTGCGCAGTTGTATTGCATCTACACTGATACACAATCACCACATCCCCCTTTTTTCTTTACATATTTTCTATACATCGTTAAAGAAAATTGTACAAAACAGTTAGATTACTTATGATTATGTGGATCTATACAAGTGATGGTGCTATTGCATATTTTGCAAAGCCAAATTATATTTATGAGTCCAATCTTAATAAAAACATTTATGAGTCCAAACTTGATGAATTTGTTCAGAGTTTTTTCTTTTTTTTGTTGTTGACGTGGTGATATTGATATTGCAACTCCGTTGTGAATGTTGTCGTTGTTCTTGTTATTTTAAGTAACCAATACGTCATCCCATGGTGTTTGCGTGGTCGAACCACTGATGTTGACTGACATGGACTTTTTTCTGTGCTTGTGGTATCGATTTAGTATGTCATCTGCCTTGAACGCTGTTGTACTTGCTTGTTCTGGAGCAGATGTGAGTTTGTGCGATTCGTTGTCATCCCATGGCATGTTTGTAGTCTTGTCATTGCTTTGCAGTGTGCTGTGGCATTGTCCTTCATGTGCAGAGTTGTACCATTTTGTACAAGTCGTTGTTTCATTGCTGTTGTTTCTGTCGTTCCTGTCTTTGTTGTTTTCGTTGCCGTTCTTGTTGCTGTTTTTGTCGTTTCTGTCTTTGTTGTTGTCGCTATCTTTGTTATGCTTATTGTTGGTTTTGTTCTTCTTGTAGTTTTTGTCGTTGTGCTTGTAGTTTTTGTTGGTGCTGTTGTTGTTCTTGTTTCTGCAGTGCTTCTTGCGATTTTTGTTGTTCTTATCGCGCTTCATGCTGCTTTTGTTCTTGCTGTTGTTGTTCTCGTTTCTGCTGTGCTTCTTGTGGCTTTTGTTTTTCTTGTTGTGCTCAATGAGTGTCCCGTGTGGATCATTTGTGTCATTGTCACAATTATTAGTGCGAGTGTCTTTTGTGGAATCTGTTACATTGAACGTTTCGTCTTGAGAATGGTGAGAATGATCTGATGTTGCATTGATGCTGGTGACATCAATCATTTATGGTGGATTTGCTTCCTCTTCCTTGCTTCCTTGGTGCTCCTCTTCTGGAGTCAAAATCTTCATGATTTCTATTGACGTGGCCTCTCTGGACTCTTGGCGCTCCTCTTGTGGAGTCAAATCTTCATGGTTTCTAGTGACATGGTCTCACTGGACTCTTGGTGCTCCTCTTCTGGAGTCAAAATCTGCATGGTTTCTATTGGCGTGGTCTCTCTGGACCCTTGGGTGGCCCTACTCTGTGCTTCTGTACAGGCGAGCTGAGAACTGTCAGTCTCGCTGTGATCCTGTACCTCCTGTATGTCGAGTGTGATCACCTTGTCACCGTTTTGGCATGCAGTGGGTAGATTTACATCGTCTTCTTCTTGATTATGTGAGCTTGGTAGACTTTCATAGTCTGCTTGCAGTTGCTCAGATACGGCGGGTTGACCTTCATGGTCTTGTTCATGCATGGTGTTCACCAGAGAGTGTTTGCTTGCTTCCATTTTGGAGTCTTTCAACGAGCTGTCTGTGGAGGCTCACATCACTCTCTTTGTGGAGTCTTTCATCATTCTCACTGTGGAGCTTGTCATCGCTCTCTCTGTGGAGTCTTTCTGTGCTCTCTGTGTGGCGTCGTCTTCGTCTTGGGTATTGCTGTCATCCAATGTATCGACGGTCTGCCATGGCACCATGGTGTTGGATTCATCTACCACGAGTAGATTCGTGTTGAGCGTTGCGACCGTGTTGCTGATGCTGTGATCAGCATATCCGAATAACTCAGCCATGTCTGAGTAGTATTGTTCGAAAAACAAATCATCTTTTTTTGCTTCGGATTTGGTATCGTTATCTTCATCATTTTTTGCATATCCGAATAACTCAGCCATGCCTGAGTAGTATTGTTCGAAAAACAAATCATCTTTTTTAGTTTCGGATTTTTTCTAGTTCTCTTCACTTTGGGTGGTGCAGACTGCTTTTTCCAGGCTGTTGTGAGAGTTATTTTCAACTGCTGGTTTAAGTTCAGGAGTTTTTCTGTCTTCTGAGGGAAGAAAATTTGGTTTTACAGCTTTAAGTATCTTGTTTTCAATTTTCGGGCATTTCCCTTTTAAGTGGGCGTGGTCCGGATCCTCAGACGTCATGACGCTCGTGACGTCATGCGTAGGGATCAATCGCGCATGCGCATATCGGCCTTCCTTTACTGTGCGGTTTTGCATCCACTGCGCATGTGCGGCTTGCGCATGCGCAGAATGCACAACGGGTGATTGTAACTGCACATGCTCGGCTTCTGTTTCCTGCGCATGCGCAGTCACAGATTTTCGTTCTTTGTCGCTCCGAGACTGTAAAATATGCTCCGACGCCATTTTATCGCGGATTTCAGCGTTTCTTTTTCCTGAAAAGTCTGAGCAAGCACTAGAGGGAGCACGGGAGAGCTATAAATACAGAGGGACAGGAAGTGAGGACACACTTCACAGAAGGGGGACTTGGCAGCAAGACACACAGGCAGGCAGCATTTGAGGTAGCTGTAAGTTAAGCTCTGAAGACAGAACAAATTCACAATAAATCATCGTCTCTAACTTTGAGACTACGAGCTTTATTAAGACACAAGGAACAACACATGGTACCAGGAGTGGGGTTTCAGACGCTTACGACAAGACAACTCAGCTGCAGACACAGAAAGACCAAAATGGCAAGAAGAACTCCTATCGGGCATTGGACTTGGGAAGGCCTCGCTTATTCGATGATGTGGGTTGGAACCCCACCTCAGCTGGACCTAATTGGTAATGACATAATGTCTGGAAAAGATTTAAACAAGTAGAACATAGAACATAGAACAGTACAGCACAGAACAGGCCCTTTGGCCCTCGATGTTGTGCCGAGCAATGATCACCCTACTCAAACCCACGTATCCACCCTATACCCGTAACCCAACAACCCCACCCCCCCCTTAACCTTACTTTTATTAGGACACTACGGGCAATTTATCATGGCCAATCCACCTAACCCGCACATCTTTGGACTGTGGGATGAAATCGGAGCACCCGGAGGAAACCCACGCACACACGGGGAGGACGTGCAGACTCCGCACAGACAGTGACCCAGCCGGGAACCGAACCGAACCTGGGACCCTGGAGCTGTGAAGCATTTATGCTAACCACCATGCTACCGTGCTGCCCCGTGTTCGATATATATATCGTAGCTAATGATTTAGCAGCAGCCTCAGACGAAATGAAAATAGCACTGCTCATCGCAGGACATGAAACGAGAAAAGTGTATAATGGATTTAAATACTCAAAAGCTGAAGACAGCAACAACTTACAAATAATGCTAAAAAAATTTGAAGAGTAGTATGAAATTTGAACAGCACTGTATGCTCAGAGGCCAAACTGCACAGAGACTGAGTGATAAAAAACTCAAACAATCACTATCAGAACAGAAAGGGTTCAGTCAAGAAATCGTGAGTGAAAGGTACAGATCAAAAGGAAGAATGAATTTTTCACAGAGACAAAACGCTGAGGTCCAGTTCAGATCAAAAGGAAAAAGTAACATGAACTTTTCACATAGACAAAACGCTGAAATCCAGTTGAGATCAAAAGAAAGAAGTAACTTGAATTTTTCACAAAGCCAAAACGCTGAACTCCGGTACAGATCGAAAGGAAAAGGTAGTCAGTTGTATTGCATCTACACTGATACACAATCACCACAGCTACTTTTGACCATGAACTAAGGTGAGTTGGTTCAGATGCCTGGCATTCTTAAATCAACGTCATTGCGCCTTAATGCAAACAGAATGAATAATTAAATGGTGTTCATGATTACCTTACAGGTAGCCTGTTGCTGATCAACCATCCTTTGACCTGATTAGAACTGCTGCATTTGATTATACATTAATTAACAGTTGGTGGGCTTTAGTGAACAATTTTGTTTTGATTGTGTTAGCTAGATTCATACAGCAGCCATAAATTAAATCACACTTCAGTGATTCCAGACTGCAAGTGGAGTGATAAAGTCATTGTTTGAAAGGTTCTGCTGTACTATTGGGAGTAAAACTAACTAGAGCTGGGATTACATAATGGATCTGTCAGTTTTTGTAAAGATAGAAGACAGGCTAATGTTCTGATCATGGGCCCTTCATCAGAACTGGAAAATATGGGCAGACTAGAATGAGGGAACACACATTAAGCAAACACAATCTCCCACGCGGTGAGGAGAACCTATTTCACTCAAAGGGCCATTAGTCTGTGGAATTCTCTATCCTGGAAGGGAATGGAGGCTGAGTCATGACATTTGTTCAGAGCAAAGTTGGATAATTTTTTGATAAACAAGACAGTCAAGCGTTAATGGGGGAGGGGGGAGGGGGGGGGGGGCGGTGAAGTGAAGTCAAGCCCACAACCGATCAACCACAATCTTAATGAATGGTGGAGCATAACTGAAGGGCTGAACGGCCTACTCCTGCTCCGAACTGCCAAAGTGGCATTTCTTGCGGGCAGGAGGATGGGTGGCTGAGGGAGACCCTCCCATGTTGGGTTCGGGCTGAGGGGGGAGGTTGGGATTTTTTTTGTGGGCCTTGGAGATCAGACCCGATCTCTCACGACAACGGGGAGTTCCAATGAGCAGAGCTCCCCATTGTAAAGAGCGGGGCTATGGGTGGCCTTGGCCGCGCATTCCCCGTTAAGGGCCCCTTACCCAAAGCGAGTGGCGTTGAATATCCATGTGTTTCTTGGCACTGCCAGTGTGGGGAAACACGTGGCTAAATGCACTCGCTCGGGGACTTTGTTCCCTTTTGGGAAGACACGCTCGTGGTCCCTAGCAGAAAACACGTGCGATTACCGTCAGGTGGGTTGACATGACCCAGATTGCAATCGATCCACTTAGAAATTTTTTTTGGAGGGGGGAGAGTTTCGCAATGGCACCTGGAGGGGTGGGGTCTAAACTTGCCGGCAAAGTCAACTTCAGAGATCCATCTTTGAAGCGGGCTCCGACCTCACAGTGACTGTAAAGGACCCGGCCACCACCATTTCCAGCATAGGGACTTCAGTGCATCAACCCCGCCCTCCCCACTCCCCAAGGATCGCTGGCATTAGGGCCCTACCAAAGGGTCTCTCTTCAGGTCACCTCACAAATCACCATTACCAGTGGCACTGCCCGGCAAACCAGATTTCTGAAAAAAAAGCATATTACTGCTAGAAATCTGAAAATAAATCAGAAAATGTTGTTTTATTATCACATGTACCGAGGTATAATGAAAAGTATTGTTTTGCATACAGTCCAGACAGATCATTCCATACAAGAAACAAATATAGGGCATACATAAATACACAATGTAAATAAATAGACATAAACATTGGATGAAGCATATGGAGTGTAGTACTACTCAATAGAGAAGATGTGTGAAGAGATCAGTCCATAAGAGGGTCATTTAGAGTCTGGTAACAGCGGGGAAGAAGCTGTTTTTGAATCTGTTAGTGCGTGCTCTCAGACTTTTGTATCTCCTACCGGATGAAAGAAGTTGGAAGAGTGAGTAAGCCGGGTGGGAGGGGTCTTTGATTATGTTGCCCGCTTTCCCAAGGCAGCGGGAGGTGCAGATAGAATCAATGGAAGGGGGGCTGTTGGGGCAGCATGATTGATAGTTAACACTAGTGAGTGAACATCGCAATGACAATGACCGTCTGAGTCAACCCTGACCGTTTTTCTGTGTCAATCTTTGCTGTATTTGCATCAGTTTGCTCTTCAGGGGATGGTCTCATTGCAAGCACCAAGCAAAAACAAGAGTTTATGAGTACTGGCATGGATAGAAATGAGCTTTAGTATTCACTAAAAGGCTGTGGATGTTGGGTTGAAATTTTCAAGACTGAGATTGATTGGTTTGGTTGGGTAAGGATATTCCGAATTATGGAGAAAAGGTGATTCAAATGGAATCAACTATGATTTAATTGATATAAAAAAATAACAATTTCAAGGACATGGGAATTGCTGGCAAAGCCAATATTTATTACCCAGCCACAGCACGGTGGCACAGTGGTTAGCACTGCTGCATCACAACACCACCGACTTGGGTTCAATTCTGGCCTTGGGCAATTGTCTGTGTGGAGTTTGCACGTTCTCCCCATGTCTGCGTGGGTTGCCTCTGGCTGCTCTAGTTTCCTCCCACAGTCTAAATATGTGCAGGTTAGGTAGATTGGCCATGCTAAATTGTCCCTTATTCACCAATGAAGTGTAAGTTAGATGGGGTTATAGGGATAGGGCAGGGGAGTGGGTCTAGGTAGGGTACTGTATCAGTGGGACGGTGCAGTCTCAATGGGCCAAATGGCCTCATTCTGCACTATAGTAATTCTAAACTTATTCAGATTCTAAATTAATTGCCATTCTAATTGATCTTGAGATTGAAAGAGCAGTTGAAAGTCAACCACATTAGCATGAGCCAGGAGGCAAATGTAGGCCAGACTGGGTAAGGATGGCAGATTTCCTGGCTGAAAGAGCATTGATGAACCAATTGTGTTTTTTATGACGATTCCACAATTTCAAGGTCACTTTACAGAAATTGGTTCTTCGTCCTTGATTTGTTTAACTGAATTTAAAATCTCAAGCGACCATGGTGGGATTTGAATTCACCTCTCCTGGATTATTTGCCCTGACCAACATTCCCCCTGAGTTGTGAAGCCGACCTGAACATTCCCACACAAACTACTTTAAATTACCACACAAATGCAGCGGCACAAAATAATTTAAAGGAGCCAGGTCGTGTCCGATAAAAATATTAGAAGGGATGTGGATCTTGTCCCGCTTCTAAAAAAATATTTCATGGGATGTGGGCAGTGCTGGCGAGGCACCACTCATCCTACATTTCCCTTGAGAAGGTGGTGGTGAGTCACCTTCCTGGACCGCTAGGTCCATCTGATGCAGATGCACCCGCAGTGCTGTTGGGGAGGGAGTTCCATGATCTTGACCCAACCACAGTGAAGGATGTAGTGTGGCTTGAAGGGGAACTTGCAGGTGGTGGTATTTCCTTATTTCTGCTGCCCTGGTCCTTCCAAATGGTAGAGGTCGCGGAGTTGGTAGGTGCTGCCTCAGGCACCTTGGAAGTTGCTGCAGTGCATCTTGAAGACCCTTATGAGTGAACACCAAGATGCACAGCATCTGGCATTAGCGGTGTTGTGACTGTCATAGCTGCTGACGTTTTAATTTGCTATTCGCAGATGAGAAAGACATACAGCAAACAACGATGAGATTTTCTACAAAAGACACAGTGAGTCAGTAATAGGTGGCAAGACCAAAAACTGTTATTTATAGTACTTCTTCAACATAGTAAAATAGCATATGATGGGTTATCACATAATTTTAAAAAAACTTTCCAATGAAGGGGCAATTTAGCATGCCCAATCCTCCCACCCTGCACGTCTTTGGGTTATGAGACACAGGTAGAAGGTGCAAATTTCGCACAGTGACCCGGGGCTGGGATCAAACCCGGGTCCTCAGTGCCGTGAGGCAGCTGTGCTAACCACTGTGTCGCCGTGCCACCCTCGGTTATCAAATAACATTTGACACAGAGCCACATGGGACATATTAGGGCAGATGACCAAAATCTTGGTCAAAGTGGAAGGATTCAAGGAGCATCTTCAAAGGAGGAAACAGAGAGAGAGTTGGGAAGGTTTGGGAGGAAATTCAGTAGCTTCACGTCTCTGCCACTGAAGGCACAGTCACTGGTGCAGCGCTTAAAATCTGGGTGCACAGAAGTTCAGAGCTGGAGGATCGCAGATATCAAAGATGGCTTCAAGTTAGGAGGATGCCACAGAGACAGGAAGAACCAAGGCCTCAAGTACCTGTTCAAAGACCCTGAAGATTGGAAGAGGCTCAAACGATCAAGAGAAACGTGGAACGCCACAATCTGGGGTCTGTGAGAAGGGATAAATTAGAATTGGGGGCTGCAAAGGGGTCTTGATTTCCATGTAATGACAATGTGGGAAGGAGGAAGAGTTGGTGGGAGAGCACTTGGAGTTTAAGAGAATCATCCTACCATCAGAGGAACACTGACTGCTGTAAAACTAACAAATATAAAGAAAGGCACTGATGGAACCATTAATTCTACGGACACGTGCTTGTAGGATTAAAATAGCGGGTTTAATATACTTACAACAGAGCCAGCATGTTCGCCATTGAACTTTCGATAAACTGGCTGGCTGGCTCTGTGGCACGGATCTTTATACAGCAGCTCCGGGGGAGGAGTTCTGGGCGGAGCCAAGGGGGGAGCCCAGTACAAACTCTCGAGTACTCCCAGAGCTACTCCCCCTGGTGGTCAGGTAGTCCAACTGCACGTACAATATCGGTACATATATACAATGGGAACAGAGTGACATTGGTAACTTATAATACCGTGGGAATCTCATTCACCACATTCACTCCCTGTGAAAAAAATCATGTCCGGCGGGGGTGGTGGCTCACAGAGTTAGTCTGCCCGGTGGATGAATTGTTCGTTGCGATCTGCGGAGCACCGGGGTTGCAGCCTCTTGCGGTGGCTGGGTGGGTGTTGAGAGCTGGGGTACGATGGCAGACTCCGGGGCGGGTCTCGTCCAAACTTCATACACCTCTGGCTCGACCGGAGTCTGGGGGCGCTGGGGGCGGGCTGGTGCTGGCGGGTGGAACAGGTGGGGTGAGCTTGCGGGATCGGGGGCGCGAGGGGGCGGCAGCATAGGGAACAGGGTAAGGGGTTCCTCAGTGGGGGTAGGGGGGAGGCTGGATCCAGCGGGTGCCAGGTCCCGAAGGGATACTGTGTCCTGGCGACAGTCCGGGAACTCCACAAATGCGTACTGGGGGTTGGAGTGGAGGAGGTGCACCTTTTCAACAAGGGGGTCAGTTTTGTGCCCCCTGACGTGCTTCCTCAGGAGGACCGGGCCTGGTGTCCTCAGCCACGCCGGAAGTGAGACCCCCGTGGTAGTGCCCCTAGAAAAAATGAAGAGCCGCTCGTGAGGGGTTTGATTGGTCACTGTACAGAGGAGGGATCTAATTGCGTGGAGCGCATCTGGGAGGACTTCTTGCCATTGGGAGACTTGGAGTTTTCTAGACCGGAGGGTCAGTAGGACGGTCTTCCAGACCGTCGCGTTCTCCCTCTCCACCCGCCCGTTCCCCCTGGGGTTGTAGCTGGTAGTCCTGCTCGAGGCGATGCCCTTGTCGAGCAGGTACTGACGCAGCTCGTCGCTCATAAAGGACGAACCCCAGTCGCTGTGCACGGAGCTGGGGAAACCAAACAGGGTGAAGACACTATGCAGGGCCCCAATGACTGTGTGGAAGGTCATATCAGGGCATGGAATGGCAAAAGGGAATCGGGAGAACTCGTCTATGATGTTGAGGAAATAAATGTTCTTGTTAGTGGAGGGGAGCGGCCCTTTGAAATCGATCGCAAGGCGTTCAAAGGGCCTAGAAGCCTTGACCAGGTGGGCCCTGTCTGGTCTATAGAAGTGCGGTTTGCACTCTGCACAGATCGGGCAGTCCCTGGTGATGGTTTTTACCTCCTCGTTAGAGAAAGGCAGTTTTCGGGCTCTGATGTAGTGGGCGAGCCGGGTGACCCCTGGATGGCAGAGGTCATCGTGGATGGCTTTCAGATGGCTGACCTGCGCGCTGGCGCATGTCCCGCGGGATCGGGCATCCGAGGGCTCGTTGAGCTTCCCTGGTCGATATTTAATATCGTAACTATAGGTGGAGAGTTCGATAATCCACTGAAGGATTTTATCGTTTTTTATTTTGCCCCTTTGCGAGTTGTCAAACATAAAGGCAACCGATCATTGGTCGGTGATGAGGGTGAACCTCCTACCTGCGAGGTAGTGCCTCCAGTGACGAACAGCCTCCACGATGGCTTGTGCTTCCTTCTCGACTGAGGAGTGTCGGAGTTCTGAAGCGGAGAGGGTACGGGAGAAAAATGCAACAGGCCTCCCTGCCTGATTTAAAGTGGCTGCTAGAGCTACCTCTGAGGCGTCGCTCTCAACCTGAAAGGGAGTGGATTCATCCACCGCCTGCATGGCCGCTTTGGCGATGTCCTCCTTGATGCAGCTGAAGGCCTGGCGCGCCTCAGCTGACGGGAAATCGTGTGGCCTTAAAGAGTGGGCGGGCTTTGTCCGCATATTGAGGGACCCACTGGGCGTAGTATGAAAAGAACCCCAAACACCGTTTGAGGGCCTTGGGGCAATGAGGGAGGGGGAGTTCTAAGAGGGGGCGCATACGGTCCGGGTCTGGGCCCAGGACTCCGTTTTCCACGACGTAGCCGAGGATGGCCAGTCTGTTTGTGCGGAAAACACATTTCTCCTTGTTATAAGTGAGGTTTAATTTCTGTGCCGTCTGGAGAAAACGGTGGAGGTTGGCGTCGTGGTCCTCCTGGTCATAGCCGCAGATGGTAACATTGTCCAGATACGGAAACGTAGCCCACAGCCCGTACTGGTCTACCATTCGGTCCATTGCTCGTTGGAACACCGAAACCCCGTTAGTGACGCCGAAGGGAACCCGGAGGAAATGGAAGAGGCGGCCATCGGCCTCGAACGGCGTGTAGTGGCGGTCCTCCGGGCGGATTGGGAGCTGGTGGTATTCAGACTTCAGATCCACCGTGGAAAATAGCCGATATTGGGCAATCTGGTTAACCATGTCTGCAATTCTGGGGAGGGGATACACGTCTAGGAGCGTAAAGTGATTTATGGTCTGGCTATAGTCGACGACCATGCAACATTTTTCCCCGGTCTTGACGGCCACCACCTGAGCTCTCCAGGGACTATTACTGCCCTCTATGATCCCCTCACTGAGCAGCCTTTGGACCTCCGATCGGATAAAGACCCTATCCTGTAGGCTGTATCGCCTGCTGCGAGTAGCTACTGGCTTGCAATCTGGAGTGAGATTGGCGAAGAGAAGAGGGGGGGAGATGCACAGCGTGGCTAGGCTGCAGATAGTGAGTGGGGGCAGGGGCCCGCTGAAGCTGAGGGTGAGGCTCTTAAGGTTGCACTGGAAATCCAGGCCTAATAAGAGTGGCGCGCAGAGGTCGGGCAGGACATAAAGTTTAAATTTCGAATAACTGGCGCCTCGAATTGTGAGCGTAGCGACGGTGCGTCCTTGCATTTGGACTGAGTGGGAGCCCGAAGCGAGGGCGATAGTTTGGCTCACAGGAAAAATAGGAAGCGAACAGCGTTTTACCAGCTCTGGGTGTATAAAGCTCTCGGTGCTCCCAGAGTCAAAGAGGCATGGCGTGCTGTACCTGTTGATCTGGACCTCCGCCATCGAACTTCGTAGGTGCTTGGGGCGGGATTGATCTAGGGTGACCGTGTTGAGTTGCAGGCTGCGTGATGGGTGCCCGGGGAAGTCGTAGTCTTCTGAGTGGGCGTCCGGTCGAGTAGATGCCGGTACGTTCTGGCAAGCTTGATGCAGGATCGCTGCGCTGAGTTGCGGGCCGCGTGATGAGTGCCCGGGGAAGTCGTAGTCTTCTGATGAGCTATCTGAGCATGGAGATGCAGATGGGGCCCGTGGATCGCACGTGGTGAGCTGCGAGGAAGATGGCGGCCCCCATGAGTCGCACATGGCTGGCCGCATGGTGGGGGTTCGCCAAGATGGCGGCCCCCATGGATTGCACATGGCGGGAGGGGGCGGAGTCGGGGCGTAGGCCGCAGCCCGCTGGTGCTGGGAGCGATTTGTTCTCTTTACTGGGAAGTTAGAAACTGGGGCCCTTTTCGCAAGGGACACTCTGGCATATTGGCCTTCTTCCCGCAGCTGCTGCAGGTCGCGGATCGGGCTGGGCAGTGCTGCCGCGGGTGCTGGCTTTGGCCACAGAAATGGCAGGCTGGGGCAGCTGAGTAGCTGGCTGGGGCAGCTGAGTAGCTGGCTGGGGCAGCAGAGTGATTGGCTGTGGCAACGCGGTAGGTGGGGGGCCGTGCAGCACAGGCTTGGGGAAGTCACTGGTCGGGGGCCCATGAGGGGGTTGCGGGGTCCGCGGGAAACGAGGTGAGGCTGCGGAAGTAGACTTCCATAGTGGTAGCAGCCTCCACAGTAGTATCTAAGTCCTGGACCCCCTTTTCTAGCAGTCTTTGGCGCAGATAGTTCGATCTAAGGCCCGCTACGAAAACGTCCCGCACAGCAAGCTCCCCATGTTCAGCCGCGGTAATGGCCTGATAATTACAGTCATTGGAAAGATTGTTCAGTTCACGTACAAACTCGGCTAGCGTTTCTGTAGGCCGCTGACGGCGAGTCGTAAACACGTGGCGTGCATAAACCTCGTTAATGGGCCTAACGTACATTTTGGCCAATATCGCCAGCGCTGCGGTGTAAGAACCGGCCGGATTTAGCTGTGTGGATATTCTGTGGCTTACCCTCGCGTGCAGTAGGCTGAGTTTTTGTTCCTCCGTTGTTCCAGCGGTGCTGGCTTCTGCCAGGTAGGCCTTAAAACATCTCAGCCAGTGGGAGAAAATTTCTTTAGCCTCTGCATCCTGCGGGTCGAGTTCTAGGCGTCCGGGCTTGAGGGCTGCTTCCATGATTTACTTTGACTGTTTTGTAAGTATATTACATTGATGGAACCATCAATTCTACGGACACGTGCTTGTAGGATTAGAATAGTGGTTTTAATATACTTACAACAGAGCCAGCCTGTTCGCCGTTGAACTTTCGATAAACTGGCTGGCTGGCTCTGTGGCACGGATCTTTATACAGCAGCTCCAGGGGGAGATGTTCTGGGCGGAGCCAAGGGGGGAGCCCAGTACAAACTCTCGAGTACTGCCAGAGCTACTCCCCCTGGTGGTCAGGTAGTGCAACTGCACTTACAATATCGGTACGTATATACAATGGGAACAGAGTGACATTGGTAACTTATAATACCGTGTGAATCTCATTCACCACAGGCACACACACAGGAACAATTATTATGGAGACCATGGTTGGTGGTTAGAGTTGGCAGCAATACTGCCCATCACTCAACAAAATCTCTCCTTGTTTCTTGTGACTACTGTGTTACCATCTCCAGATATGGGAGAAGTATTGAAGTATTGGACGAAAGGGGATTTAGCGGAGGATTATACCTCACAGAGGAGGTAATTCAGTCCCCTGTGTCAGCCCTTTGAAGGAATTATCCAGCTAAATCCCACTATCTTGCTGTTTCTCCAGAGTCCTGTGTAGATAGCAAATGTTACTAAGGGGAAACAAAATAGTTGTCACAAGCAGGAGACATATTCAAGCAATGGAGATGGGGGAGTTACATTTGAAGGCATGGGAGGTAATGAGACCAAGAATATTGATTATATGAAGGCCAACAATCCAGTTCTGATTTGAAACATATACGGTAGGGGAAAAAACTAAAGAGCAGAATTACTCACTCCAAGAGTGGAATCTAACTGATACTGCACTGTCGCTAAAAGTACCCGATAAGCATTTTGCTTAAAGCTATTATTGATCTGAACACAACTGTAACATTCTTAGACTTTGGCATTTTATTGCAAAGTTAAGTAAATACATTTTCTTCCTAAGGACTCATTGATGGAGATTAACTCACAGGGGAAATCGAAAAGGAAGAGCTTGCATTTACATTACACATTTGAACACCTCAGGACATCCCAAAGCGCTATACAGCCAATGAAGTATTTTTGAAGAGTAATCCCTGTTGTAATGTCGGAAACACAACAGCCTACTTACACACAGCAATGTTCCACAACATCAATGAGATCATGTCCAGTTAATCTTATGATGAATGCGAGAAATTGGTAGATATATTGTAGTACTTGTGTTTGTTGCAGTCTTGGGGCGAAATTCTCCGACCCCCAGCAGGGTCGGAGAATCGCCTGGGGCCACCGAAAATCCCGCCCCCGCCGTGGCAGAGATTCTCCGCCACCCGGGAAATGGCGGTGGCGGGAATCTCGCCACTCCGATCGGCGAGGCCCCTGCGGTGATTCTCCGGCCCGGATGGGCCGAAGTCCCGCCGCTGGGAGGCCTCTCCCGCCGCCGAGGTTTGAACCACCTCTGGAACGGCGGGATCAGTGGCGCGAGCAGGCCCCCGGGGTCCTGGGGGGGCGGTGGGCGATCGAACCCCGGGGGGTACCCCCACGGTGGCCAGGCCCGCGATCGGGGCCCCCCGCTCAGACTCCGGGCCAGTGCCCTGGGTGCTCTATTTTCTTCCGTGGCCGCCACGGCCTCCGCCATGGCGAAAGCGGAAGAGAAACCCACATCGCGCATGCGCCGGTGGTGATGTCAGCGGCAGCTGGCCGCTGACGTCACCGCCGGCGCATGCGCCGACCGGCGAAAGCCTTTCGGCCAGCCCCGCTGCCAGGGGCGCCGGTTTTTTGCGCCAGTCTTCTGGTGCCAACTGCTCCGGCACGGGGCTGGCCCCCAAAGGTGGGGAGAATTCCCCACCTTTGGGGAGGCCCGACCCCTGAGTGGTTGGCGCCACTCCCCTACGCCGGGACCCTCTGTCACGCCGGGTAGGGGTGAATCCAGCCCATGGTCTTTAAAGCCCGAGTTAGGCTGTGTATATACCTGCTGCAGTAACATTTTTAAAATCCTGGTTTAAAAGACAGACACATTGTGGCTGCAGAAGCTGCAATTAAAATGTTGTAAAAGTGATATAATTTTTTCAAGCCATGCTTATAAGGAGAGGCCTAGTGGATTTTTGTGAGGATTTCTGTGGAGTAAATCATTAGAAACATTGGGCATGATTCTATGCTGCCAGCCGCCGGTAGCAGGGTCCCCAATGTGGTGGTGAATCAGGCACCTGGGAAAAATCTTATTGCGATGCTCCAGCCCCCCTCTGGTGGCGGGATCGGAGTTTTCACATCCTCACGGCAGAGGAAGAATGTAAACTTAGCGGGCACAGCACCAGAATATCTGGGCCTGTGTGATTTTCTGGTCTTCTGGACCGGGAATCACATGGGTGGGATTCAATACAGGTATCACCAAATGTGAACCTGACGTGGTGGACCCCATGGTGGGCCAAGAGACTAACTCCTTAAGGGAGTTGCCGCCAAGGTCCACCTGAGGTCCACCCTCCCCCCCCACACCTGCCCACCTTCCCCTACCAGACTCCTCCCCCCCACCGCGCCTCCCGGAGATCCCGTAAACTGGAAGAACCTTCACAGTGACTCCCTAACTAGAAGGACTCCCCCCAGAGACCGCCTAAGTAAAATTATCCCCTCAGGAGGGGCTCCCTATTTAGTAGGCCCTTGGGGGTGCCTTCTTATTTATGGGGTCCTTGGGGAAGTGGTTCCCTGCTCATCTTTGAATAGTGGCACAGGATCTATTACGTCCATCTGGACAGGGTGGACAGGGTTGAACATCTCATCTGAACAACCGATGGTCTGATCATTTATCTCATTGCTATTTCCGGGATCTTGCCATGCATAACTTGCCTGCCTTGCTTTCCTACATTGGAGCGCTGGTTGCTCTTCACAAGTACTTCATGGATTGTTGTAAAGCACTTTGAGGCATCTGGAGGTTGTGAAATACGTTATATAAATGCAAACCTTTTCATTTTGACTGATTCAGCACTGTGTGTTGTTCACGGGTTTGCAATTTAACTGCCTACAACTTTTGGCTTGTTCTTTAGCCAGGAAATGTCCTTACATGAGAGTTGGCCCTAAAGCAGGCATCAATTATATTGTCAAGCTTTGAGGCCAAGAATGACAGGAGCAAATCAATTCACTGGGACCCAGTCCAAACAAATCTCATTTCCAGAAACGCAATTATGTAAAGTCAAAAATAGGTCAAACACTCACAATCTTCTATTTAAATGGATTTATTATCTTTATTCAGCGACTTGAGGTGAGCAAGGCCATTTATTTTGCCGTGACTACTATTGTTGCCCATTATGAACATACTCTAAATCTCATCACAAGAGAGGATGAAACATCTCCAAAATTTAGAGGAATAGTTGAAGCTTAAAGGGGCCTTCAGTCCATATCATTGCAATATCTGGCTCCTTCGGCCAGGACTCTCTGCTCAGTTCCATACATTTACTGCAAAGAATTATGGGCTGGCTGTTTGTCAACAGCACTTGCTGTGCGAACCCCTCTTTCATTAATGTGACTATGCTGCAGAGATCTGAAGTGACAGCCCTCACTTACATCATTCACACTACATTAAGAGCAGTAAAAATAGTGCTACATCAACCCAGCAGAGTCGAGCTGGAAGAGCACAGAAGGCTCTGAAAATGTCACGTCAGTCTAAAACATTGCACCTGCTGGGTATTTACGGGGTGCAAGCTCCTGATTGGCAGTTTACGCCATTGAGAACTACCCACACATCCCACGGATAGTCTCGCTTCACTTTACTTCAACGTTCAACTTGTGCGTGGATGCAACTTATGTTGTGACTGAAGCAACACCAACTTGAACAAGACAAGGCAAAGACAAACAAAGATTTGGCAATGTGCATGCACTCAACAATCTGGCCAAAGTAAATGACTTCAGGCGTTAAAGGCAGTTGTAATGGTTGCAAAGCACAGCTGCTGTCTAACTCACTCCATAGCGGTCAATTCCTTAGCCCATATCGGGATCAAATGTCACAGATTTAGTGCCAGTTTGATCAACGCTGGCACAAGCTCAATCCAGGTGGGATGATGTAATGTGTAACGAGCAGCTTCTGGGGTCCCGCTTCTGTTTCTCATTTATATGTCCTGCCCCAACCATCTTCAGCTGCTTTATCAAAAAGCTTCACTCCACCATGAAGGCAGAAGTGGGGATGTTTGCTCATGATTGCACAATGTTCATCATTTGCATCTCCTCAGATAGTGAAGCAGCCCATGTCCATATGCAACAAGACTTGGACAATATCCAGGCTTGGACTGATACATGGCAAGTAACGTTCACACCACACAAATGCCAGTCAATAATTATCTCCAATCAGAGAGAACCTAACCATTGGCCTCAATGTCATTACCATCGCTGAATTCTCCGCGATCAATATCCTGGCCGTTGGCATTTACCAGAAACTGAACTGGACAAACCTACATGAATACAATGGCTTCAAGGGAAGGTCAGAGATTGGGAATTCGGCAGCGAGTACCTCGGGCTGGATTCTCCAATTTTGGGGCTATGTCTGGAGGAAGCGTCTGGTCTTATGACCAATAAGTCACCGCCACCTATGCACCGATGCTCGGCCCAATGGGGGGGCTAGCAGTCGCACCTGGTAAAGCGCCCGGCTTCACCTGTAGATACAGATGCAGAATGGCCGTGTCCGTGGCTGCGCATGCGAACGGCGGCCTGCGGCGGCCGCACCGTACAACATGGCGGTGGCCGCGGGTGGACCCAGCCTGCCAGATAGTAACCCCCTCACCACCCCCGGACCAGTCGCCACCACTCCCCCCCAGCCCCTGCCGAAGCCCCCTTTGTCAGCAGAGTGGCTGCCCTCCCCCAACTGTGGCGGCACTGGATACAGTCCGCAGCCGCCATGCCAGGTACACTAAAGTTGAGAAGACACGGGTCCCACGCCATCGGCCTATCGGGGGAGGGCCTCAGGTGATATCCTGAAGCTGTCCCAACGGCGCGTGGCATTTTCTGAGAGGGTGGAGCATCCGTAAAATGGCCCCCAATTTTGGCGCAAAAACGGATTCTCCGGCCAATCGTCAAACGCAATTTTAGCTTCGCCAATCAGAGAATCCTGCCCACCATCTCTTGGTGAGTGACTTGGAGGGGAATTCCTAGGTGCTGGAGTTCCAAGATCTCTGCTGCCCTTGTCTAGATGGTAGTGGTCGTAGGTTTGGAAGGTGCTGCCTATGGAACCCTGGTAAGTTCCAGCAGTACACCTTGCACCTGGTACACACGGCTGCCACTATTCATTGGTGGTGAAGAGAATAAATATTTGTGAATGGGGTGCCAGTCAAGCGGGCTGCTTTGGCCTGGATGGTGTTGAGTTTCTTGATTGTTGTTGGAGCTGCACTTATCCAGGCAAGTGGAGAGTATTCCATCACACTGCTCACTTGCACCTTGTAGATGGTGAACAGATTTTGGGGAGTCAGGAGGTGCATTGTTGAATGAGAAAAAGAGTTAAATTATGAGGCCAGTTTGCATGGGCTAAGATTTAATACAGAAAATTAATCTATCTGAGAAGTCAATCAGGAGTGATGCCCCAGGAAGTACAACTTCACAGAAAGGGCAGTGAAAATCTAGAACTCCTTCCTGTAAAACGCTGTTGAAGTTGGGGTTCAATTGAACATCTCAAACTCCTGGATGGTGTATTTTTGTTGGACGTGGATACTGAGTGAAATGGAAGCAAGGTGGACAGATAAGATGGAGTACAGATCAGCCATGTTCGATTTGAATATTGGGAGGCTGAGGCCCCTCCTCTTCTATTTAAGTGGAGTATGGGTAAAAGAATTAACATAACTTTACAAAAAATAGCTCAGTGAACATTATATTAATGGAGGGAGGGAGATGGCTAGCACATGGTATCTTGGCTCGGCTGAGGATACTTAAAGGGATGTGACTGTGTGATGGGGCGAAGGGGCAGAGGGAACATATTTTTCCAGTATTTAAAAAGGCTAAAGATAGTTGTAAAACATTTGTCAGCCTTTCAAAAGACCTTGTGGGAATGTAAAAGTTGCACCACATCCTGAGGTCGTGAGATACAAGTTCTTCTGTTCCTTCTTCATTGTAAATGGATATTGGTGAGTTTCACATAAACCCAAGTGTACAATCACACATGATCCAACTGAAGGCGGAGCAAGCTTGAGGGGCTGAATGGCCTACTCCTGATCCTATTCCGTCCTGCCCTAAGCAGTGCTGAATCTTCCCTTAGGGAGCAAGATATCTGCACAGTATCCCAAATAGTTTTTTATTCCAGCGTTTTACATTCGACAGCCATTGACCACGGGCATAATGAATGGGAATGCTGCCCATTCCCCCATCCACAGTGCCTTAATGGTAACTTAATGGTGCCAATTGCAGGGCTGAATTCTGCACCAGTGAACGAACGGCTATGGGCTAATGCAATGCCTCTCCTGGCCAAAAAGAGAAATTGAGAAATCGGTGACTGTTTTTGGTGCTGTCATTCCTTCCATGCAAGATGTGGACTCCGGGTGGGTCACGAAACCTCCAAGGAAAGGTCAACGTTGTTGTTTTTCCTTCTCCTTTCCTAATCTTTAAAGAGGAAATCTATTGACCAGAACTGCTGATGGCATTGCTGTCACGGTGCTCTGGAGTAAGTCAGACATTCCAACGAGACTGCTGTGGCATTTATTGAGCGGAGCCCCCCAAGAAACAACACAACAAATCAGATATTATAGTTGACGGCTTGTCCCTGGGCCTGATTTCAGTCCTGTCAAAATCCTTAATGTGATTCTATCAGAAGCTTTTACATCAGGCCACAGGAGATTATCATTTGAAAATAGGCCTGATCCCTCGGGGTACAATTTTCTGGAAACCCAATACTCTGCTTTATCGCTGCAGAAAATTTACTTCAGGGTCTTTTCATATGACAGACTTGAGTACATGCTTCGTTACATTGGTTTGGCCAGACAAGTGAGGGTCATTTTTATTACTTGTTAGTCAGGAAAGGCTTTACAACGCAGTTTTCTAAAATTAGGACACATGCATTGAATGAAATAAGGAGATATAAAGCGGCAATATTCAGACTTTTCACTCCTTGCAGCTAACAGTATCACCATGGTGCCCAAAAACAATGGTTGCCACTGCAAGATTCAGGCCGTTATAATTCTCTGTTCTCGCTGATAAGTCCCATTGGCAATTGACGGGAAGACAGGATGCCACCGCCAATGACTGGTGTGACGCCAAGAGTCATGCAGCTTCGGGACTGGAGAATCCCACGCAATGTGTCACGATGACAGAGAACTTCCCACGGGAGTAGAAAATACGCTCAAGGCTACGATATTCAGTCTGAATCTGGCTGACGCATTCTCCCAAACGTTGGATGGATTCTCCGTCCCTTCACATCTGGCTTTCTCCGATCCCACTGTAGTGAATGGAGTTTTGGCTGAGTGTCAAATTCTCCCTTCTCAGGGAGAGGAGCGAGAGGAGTGAGAGGGATAGACTGGTGGGAAAGATGCTGGAGGTGGACAGGAGGTACGCAGAGGCACCAGAGGAGGGACTGTTGGGGGAGAGGTGCAGCCTGCAGGCTAAATTTGATTTGCTGACCACTAGAAAGGCGGAGGCACAGTGGAGGAAGGCACAAGGGGCAGTGTACGAACATGGTGAAAAGGCGAGTAGGATGCTGGCTCACCAGCTCCGCAAGCGGGATGCGGCTAAGGAGATTGCTGGAGTGAGAGACAAGAGTGGGAATGTGGTGCGGAAGGGGGTAGAGGTGAATGGGGTCTTCAAGGACTTTTATGGGGAACTGTACCGGTCAGAGCCAACGGGGGAGAGGAGGGGAATGGAGAGGTTCCTCGACGGGCTTTCTTTCCCGAAGGTGCAGGAGGAGCAGGTGGAGGGGTTGGGTGCGCTGATTGAGCTGGAGGAGCTGGTTAAGGGGATCGGGCAGGTGCAGTCAGGGAAGGCACCGGGGCCGGATGGTTTCCCGGTGGAATTTTATAAAAAGTTTGTGGACCTAGTGGGCCCCTTGCTGGTGCGGACACTTAATGAAGCGTGGGTAGGGGGGACTTTGCCCCCGACCATGTCGCGGGCACTGATCTCGTTAATTTTAAGAGGGACAAGGACCCCCAGCAGTGTGGTTCATACAGGCCCATATCTCTCCTCAACGTAGAGGCTAAGGTGCTGGCAAAAATTCTGGCCACCAGGATAGAGGACTGTATGCCAGGGGTTGTACACGAGGACCAGACAGGTTTTGTGAAGGGAAGGCAGCTGAACACGAATGTGCGGAGATTGTTGAATGGCATCATGATGCCGGCGATTGAGGGGGAGGCAGAGATAGTGGTGGCGCTGATGCGGAGAAGGCCTTCGATAGAGTGGAGTGGGGGTACTTATGGGAGGTGTTGGGGAGGTTTGGATTTGGTGAAGGGTTTATTAGATGGGTAAGGCTGCTATATGAGGCCCTGATGGCGTGCGTGGCCACGAATGGGAGGAGGTTGGAGTACTTCCGGCTTTACCGAGGGACTAGGCAGGGTTGCCCCCTGTCCCCCTTGTTGTTTGCACTGGCAATCGAGCCGCTGGCGATGCCGTTGAGGTATTCAGAGAGGTGGAGAGGTTTGGTGCGAGGTGGGGAGGAACATAGGGTGTCGTTGTATGCCGATGACCTGTTACTGTATGTGGCGGACCCGGTGGGAGGGATGCCGGGGGTGATGGAGCTGCTAGCTTTTCAGGTTATAAACTAAATTTAGGCAAGAGTGAGGTGTTTGTGGTGCACCTGGAGACCAGGAGGAAGGGTTTGGTAGGCTCCCGCTTAGGCGGGCAGGGGAGAGCTTTAGGTACCTGGGGGTGCCACCAATCGCGGGCCCATGCCACCCTTGGCACGGCCGTGGTGCGGCCGTGCCAATCGGTGCCATGGTTGTCTGGAACGGCACTTTGCTGCCGTTTTCACGAACGGTGAGAGCAGGTGTGTTTGCGTTCGTGAAAACGGCCGTAAAGGCCTGGGAACTCGGCCCATCGGCCTGGGGAGAATCGCTGTTCGCCGTAAAAAAACAGCGAGCAGCGATTCGTGTCGTGGGGCAGCCGTGGGGGGGGGGGGGGGGGGGGGGGGGAGAGAGAATAGCGGGAGGTCGGGAAAAATGTCGGGAAGGCCCTCCCGCTATTCTCCGACCCGTCGTGGGCAGCGGAGAATCGCGCCCAGGTATCTTGGTCAATAGCAGCAGCGACCCGGGGAGTTTTCCCCATACAGCTTTCATTATAATCCGACAATGAATACCCATTTCTATTAGTCACATTTTGTACTTTTTCCTTATACATTTGTAAGTGTCCGAAGGGCAAAGAAATCCCCGGGTTAATTAACATTGTGTTAATTTGCGTTGTTGTTTATATGCTGTGTTGTTCATGGAGGTGGGGCGAATGTTTATGATTGCTAATATTATTGTTATTTTTGGTATTTTATTATGGCTCGTCGTTGTTGTATAAATTAAAAAATTTTCAATAAAAATTATTTAAAAAAAAAAAATTCTTCCTTCTCGCTGGCAGCGGTAACGGGGTGAATTCAGAGCGGGGAATCCGGCCTATTGTCATTTTACCATCCATGCATTACAGAGAAGTATTTCCCATACCTGTCTCCTCCAACTTGGGCTAGGATTTAAAAAACATTATTTGAAAAAGTTTAGCGTGGCCAATCCACGTATCTGCACATCTTTTTGGGTTGTGGGGCGAGACCCACGCAGAATGTGCAAACTCCACACGGACAGTGACCCTTGACCAGGATTGAACGCGGGTCCTCGGTGCCGTGAGGCAGCTGTGCTAACCACTGAGCCACCGTGCTGCCCAGGGTAGGATTTTATGTTTTTCTTGCCTATCCCAGGAGAATAGCTAGGTTTTATTTTACAGAGTGGGGTGTGTCTGTATTTAGGAACACCAGGCGTCAAAATTATTCAGGATGGGCTGAATGGCTTCAGTCGCTCTTCCTGTTGTCATTGTCCATTTATTTGTACATATTTGTATATATTTGTATATAGAGAAAAGAACACAGCCAGGCCTTGCAGGAGTGAAATTTGGGAGCTATTCTCCATGCAAAGGAAAGTAGATGGTTGGAACTCTTTATTGCCTCCACAGGGTCGGAGAATCCTCGGTGGGAGGCGCGAATCCCGCCCCGCCGGCCTGACGCCGGTTGCCTGTTTCTCCGGCGCCGTTTTTCAAGTGGGGGCGGGATCGCCGTCACGCTGGTCAGGGGCCGTTGACAGCGGCACCCCCGGAGATTCTCTGGGCCCCGATGGCCGTCCATTTTTGGCCAGTCCCGCTGGCGTGAATCACTCACCTCATGCACCAGCGGGACCAGGCGGGTGAGTATACGTGGGCAGTCCCCGGGGGGGGGGGTGGGGGTGGGGCCCACGGTGGCCTGGCCCGCGATCGGGGCCCACCGATCTGCGGGTAGGCTTGTTCCGTGGGGGCACTTTTTCCTTCCGCGCTGGCCCCTGTCGGGCTCCACCATGGCCGGCGCGGAGAAGAGAACCCCCCCCTGCCGGTCCGCGCATGTGCAGAACCATGACGGCCATTCCACGCATGCGCGAACTCGCGCCGTCCCTTCGGTGCCAGCTGGAGCGGCGCTAACCCCTCCAGCGTCAACCTAGCCTCCTAGACAGGTGAGAATTCCTCACCTTCGGGGAGTAGTTGACACCAGAGTCGTTGCCGCTGGATTTCCCACCGGCGTGGGGACTAAGTCTCCAGAAGGGAGGATCCCGGCCCAGATATGTGACCACAATTCTAAGCCTGATTTTATGTTCCTATGAAGACCAAGTCAGCTGTGTGAATGATGTGATTTGAGGATTGCAAGGAATTCTCTTGCTCCTCTTTAAAAATGGCTCTGTGAGCTCTTTAACATCCACCCATTAGAACATAGAAGGTCTTGGTTTAATACAATGTTGTCCAATAGATTTTGATGTTCACTAAGCATGTGGGGATTAGCGCACTATATTTGCCACATGGTACAGAACATATGGAATATTAATAAAACAAATGCACAATCTTTTGAAAATAGATTTGAGGTTTTAAACCATCGGGTATGCAACTCACTGCCAGAGCCAAGAGAACAACTTCAATCCAACTCTTCCTTAAAGCAAGACAAAGGGTAGTCACAACCTAGGTGTCCTTTTTCTGACAGTGTGCTCCAATTTACTGAAAACAAAAACAAGTTTCTTCAAGTATAAACTATCTCTATTTTAACAAAATTACGTCAGGAAACTTGGGGAGGGAAAAGTTGACAAATTTCTACATATTGACTCCTGCACTCTGACTCTTGTCTTCCTTACAACATATCCGAGTAAATGTGTGGACATTTATTAGACCTATGGCTGATGGCCCACCCCCTGTAATTTCTCCTTCTATGTCAGTAGCACCCTGTTCTGTTCGATCCCACACTTGAACAGATCTACTAAGATCAAGGCTGAACACTTTGACTGTTTCTGTACTGCTCCAACATGCCAAGGCTGCACATGTCCAATTTCATTGGCCGTCATGACTGCTGTCCACTGCTCAGGTACCTCTATTGCTTTGCAAAAACTACCAACCAACAGCCAAACAAAACCAATTCTTCGGTTTGCATCCCCTATATCACTAGCCTCCCAGGAAAGTTTTGAGGTGGAGAATTCGGGTTTAATGCCAAAATCATGTGGTCAGTTTCATGCCAAATCGCAATTCTCCAATGTTCCAACAGTGGCGTCGATGCATTCCAGAACGCACGTACAGTAAATGGCGTTGGCATATCATTAGCGGGCCAGGCACAATATTCTACGGGCCTCCGCCATGCTCCGGGTCCACTGGGGCAAATTCCCAATGGCGAGGTTCATTTGTGCTTTTAAATATTGTGAAATTGGCGCCATGGCTGCTGAGGGAGAGAGCGGGGGTATGGAAAGTGTCCAACATTGCCATAGTATGCTGAAAGTTGTGCCGCTGGCCGGGGGGAGCTTTTGCCAGGGACGGAGGAGTAGCGGAGGGAGGCCTGGAGGTGGACTGTGGGGCCGAGTGGACAGGCATGGAGTACTATTGCCATGGCCTGCAAAGGCAGCCATGCAGCTGCGCATGCCGCTGACTACCCACTGTGAATGTAGGGCCACAGGGCCCCCTAAATGCCCTCTGGCCCCAGCCAACCCATCAGCGGGATGGACATGCTCCAGCGCAACCATCTTGTTGGCTGGGCTGGTTTGTGTGGGGTGTGAAGTGTGTATATATGGCTGCAGCTTGTCAGCCTCCCAAGCGTCAATCATGGACCCGGTGAATCCCACACCGTTTTTCATTGGAATCGATTGTGTTCCACGTGGCACCGGTGCTAGCCCCTTCACAGTCGCTGACTCGGTCCAGGTACGGCGCCAGTTTTGCTGTCGTGGAACTCCGTGAATCCTGCCCCGGCAGCAACCCTTAGTCTCAGAACTGGAGAATCCTGACGAGGAGATTTATTTTGATACGCCAGAGGAGGCGGCGGACTTTATGAGGGACAATGGACTGGAGGAGTGCGAGGACATTGAACTTTGTAGGGGTGTGCTTTTTAAAGTGTTTAGGGGTGGGTGTTCCAGGGCAGGTCTTGGCAGGGGAGCAGTGATGGCCAGTGTGCCTTTCGTTACACTTTGTGGCTTGATGTTTGAGATGATTGGGGGGAGAGACAGATGGGAAGGGGAAGGGGTGGCAGCAGGCAGGGATTAAGCACTTTGGGGTTTTGTTTATAGGGGCCAAATGTGCAGGGCTGGAGGGCTTGGAGGAAGTGTATGAGCTGCCCAGGGGGAGTGGCTGTAGGTACCTGCAGGTTCGGGACTTTGTCAGCAAGTTGGTGCCGATCTTACCGGGGCTGCCATACCTGGGGCTGTAGGACAAGGTGCTGTTGAAGGATGATATAGGAGAGGGAAGGTGTCGGATATATCTAAGGAATTGATGGAGTGGGAGGCTGCCCTGGTGGGGGCCATTAGCCGTAAATGGGTGGAGGAGCTGGGTGGGGAGGTGGGGCCGAGATGTGGGCGGAGGCCTTGTGGAGGGTGAACACATCCTCGTCGTGTGCGAGGTTTAAAGTCTCATCCAGTTTAAGGTGGTGCATAGAGCTCATATGATGGTGGAGAGGATGAGTAGGTTCTTTGCAGGGGTAGAGGATAGGTGTGGGCAGAGCGAGGGGGGGGGGGGGCCTGCGAATCATGTCCACACATTCTGGGCGTATCCAAGACTGAGGGGGCTTTGGCAGAGGTACTCAGATGTGATGCCCATGGTGTTGGGTGTGGGGGGTAGTTCCGAGTCCGGAGGAGCCGATATTTGGAGTCGGCAGACCTGGGAGTCCAGGGGGTGAGAGAGGCCAATGTCTTAGCCTTTGCCTCCCTGATAGCCCGGAGACAGATTTTGCTAGGATGGCGGGACACGGCGCCGCGGGAGAGTGGGATGGCGGGACACGGCACCGCGGGAAAGCGGGAGAGTGGGGTGGCGGGACACGGCACCGCGGGAGAGTGGGATGGCGGGACACACGCTGCGGGAGTGTGGGATGGCGGGACATGGTACCGCGGGAAAGCGGGAGTGTGGGATGGCGGGACATGGTACCGCGGGAAAGCGGGAGTGTGGGATGGCGGGACACGGCACCGCGGGAGAGTGGGATGGCGGGACACGGCGCCGCGGGAGAGTGGGATGGCGGGACACAGGCTGCGGGAGTGTGGGATGGCGGGACATGGTACCGCGGGAAAGCGGGAGTGTGGGATGGCGGGACATGGTACCGCGGGAAAGCGGGGAGTGTGGGATGGCGGGACACGGCACCGCGGGAGAGTGGGATGGCGGGACACGGCGCCGCGGGAGAGTGGGATGGCGGGACACGGCACCGCGGGAAAGCGGGAGAGTGGGGTGGCGGGACACGGCACCGCGGGAGAGTGGGATGGCGGGACACACGCTGCAGGAGTGTGGGATGGCAGGACATGGCGCCGTGGGAAAGCGGGAGAGTGGGATGGCGGGACACGGCGCCGCGGGAGAGTGGGATGGCGGGACACGGCACCGCGGGAAAGCGGGAGAGTGGGGTGGCGGGACACGGCACCGCGGGAAAGCGGGAGAGTGGGGTGGCGGGACACGGCACCGCGGGAAAGCGGGAGAGTGGGGTGGCGGGACACGGCACCGCGGGAAAGCGGGAGAGTTGGGTGGCGGGACACACGCTGCGGGAGTGTGGGATGGCGGGAGACGCTGCCGTGGGAAAGCGGGAGTGTGGGATGGTGGGAGACGCTGCCGTGGGAAAGCGGGAGTGTGGGATGGTGGGATACGGCGCCGTGGGAAAGCGGGAGTGTGGGATGGCGGGAGACGCTGCCGTGGGAAAACGGGAGTGTGGGATGGTGGGATACGGCGCCGTGGGAAAGCGGGAGTGTGGGATGGAGGGACACGCTGCCGCGGGAAAGCGGGAGTGTGGGTTGGAGGGACACGGCGCCGTGGGAAAGCGGGAGTGAGGGATGGCGGGACACGGCGCCGTGGGAAAGCGGGAGTGTGGGATGGCGGGACATGGCGCCGTGGGAAAGCAGGAGTGTGGGATGGCGGGATACGCTGCCGTGGAAAAGCGGGAGTGTGGGATGGCGGGATACGCTGCCGTGGAAAAGCGGGAGTGTGGGATGGAGGGACACGGCGCTGTGGGAAGGCGGGAGTGTGGGATGGCGGGACACGGCGCCGTGGGAAAGCGGGAGTGTGGGATGGCGGGATACGGCGCCGTGGAAAAGCGGGAGTGTGGGATGGCGGGACACCGCGCCGTGGGAAAGCGGGAGTGTGGGATGGTGGGACACGGCGCCGTGGGAAAGCGGGAGTGTGGGATGGAGGGACACGGCGCCGTGGGAAAGCGGGAGTGTGGGATGGCGGGACACCGCGCCGTGGGAAAGCGGGAGTGTGGGATGGTGGGACACGGCGCCGTGGGAAAGCGGGAGTGTGGGATGGAGGGACACGGCGCCGTGGGAGAGTGGGAGTGTGGGATGGTGGGACACGGCTCCGTGGGAAAGCGTGAGTGCGGCATGGCGGGACACGGCTCTGTGGGAAAGCGTGAGTGTGGCATGGCGGGACACGGCGCCGTGGGAAAGCGGGAGTGTGGCATGGCGGGACACGGCTCTGTGGGAAAGCGTGAGTGTGGCATGGCGGGACACGGCGCCGTGGGAAAGCGGGAGTGTGGCATGGCGGGACACGGCGCTGTGGGAAAGCGGGAGTGTGGGATGGAGGGACACGGCGCTGTGGGAAGGCGGGAGTGTGGCATGGCGGGACACGGCGCTGTGGGAAAGCGGGAGTGTGGCATGGCGGGACACGGCGCCGTGGGAAAGCGGGAGTGTGGCATGGCGGGACACGGCGCTGTGGGAAAGCGGGAGTGTGGGATGGCGGGATACGGCGCCGTGGAAAAGCGGGAGTGTGGGATGGCGGGTCACCGCGCCGTGGGAAAGCGGGAGTGTGGGATGGTGGGACACGGCGCCGTGGGAAAGCGGGAGTGTGGGATGGAGGGACACGGCGCCGTGGGAAAGCGGGAGTGTGGGATGGCGGGACACCGCGCCGTGGGAAAGCGGGAGTGTGGGATGGTGGGACACGGCGCCGTGGGAAAGCGGGAGTGTGGGATGGAGGGACACGGCGCCGTGGGAAAGCGGGAGTGTGGGATGGAGGGACACGGCGCCGTGGGAAAGCGGGAGTGTGGGATGGTGGGACACGGCTCTGTGGGAAAGCGGGAGTGTGGGATGGTGGGACACGGCGCTGTGGGAAAGCGGGAGAGTGGCATGGCGGGACACGGCGCTGTGGGAAAGCGGGAGTGTGGCATGGCGGGACACGGCGCTGTGGGAAAGCGGGAGTGTGGCATGGCGGGACACGGCGCTGTGGGAAAGCGGGAGAGTGGCATGGCGGGACACGGCGCTGTGGGAAAGCGGGAGTGTGGGATGGAGGGACACGGCGCTGTGGGAAGGCGGGAGTGTGGCATGGCGGGACACGGCGCCGTGGGAAAGCGTGAGTGTGGCATGGCGGGACACGGCGCTGTGGGAAAGCGGGAGTGTGGGATGGCGGGATACGGCGCCGTGGAAAAGCGGGAGTGTGGGATGGCGGGTCACCGCGCCGTGGGAAAGCGGGAGTGTGGGATGGTGGGACACGGCGCCGTGGGAAAGCGGGAGTGTGGGATGGAGGGGACACGGCGCCGTGGGAAAGCGGGAGTGTGGGATGGCGGGACACGGCGCCGTGGGAAAGCGGGAGTGTGGCATGGCGGGACACGGCGCTGTGGGAAAGCGGGAGTGTGGGATGGCGGGATACGGCGCCGTGGAAAAGCGGGAGTGTGGGATGGCGGGTCACCGCGCCGTGGGAAAGCGGGAGTGTGGGATGGTGGGACACGGCGCCGTGGGAAAGCGGGAGTGTGGGATGGAGGGACACGGCGCCGTGGGAAAGCGGGAGTGTGGGATGGCGGGACACCGCGCCGTGGGAAAGCGGGAGTGTGGGATGGTGGGACACGGCTCCGTGGGAAAGCGGGAGTGTGGGATGGTGGGACACGGCGCCGTGGGAGAGTGGGAGTGTGGGATGGTGGGACACGGCTCCGTGGGAAAGCGGGAGTGTGGGATGGTGGGACACGGCGCCGTGGGAAAGCGGGAGTGTGGGATGGCGGGACACGGCGCCGTGGGAAAGCGGGAGTGTGGGATGGCGGGACACGCTGCCACGGGAAAGCGGGAGTGTGGGATGGTGGGACACGGCGCCGTGGGAAAGCGTGAGTGTGGGATGGCGGGACACGCTGCCACGGGAAAGCGGGTGTGTGGGATGGGGGGAGACGCTGCCGTGGGAAAGCGGGAGTGTGGGATGGTGGGAGACGCTGCCGTGGGAAAGCGGGAGTGTGGGATGGTGGGATACGGCGCCGTGGGAAAGCGGGAGTGTGGGATGGAGGGACACGGCGCCGTGGGAAAGCGGGAGTGTGGGATGGCGGGAGACGCTGCCGTGGGAAAACGGGAGTGTGGGATGGTGGGATACGGCGCCGTGGGAAAGCGGGAGTGTGGGATGGAGGGACACGGCGCCGTGGGAAAGCGGGAGTGTGGGATGGCGGGACACGCTGCCGCGGGAAAGCGGGAGTGTGGGATGGAGGGACACGGCGCCGTGGGAAAGCGGGAGTGTGGGATGGCGGGACACGGCGCCGTGGGAAAGCGGGAGTGTGGGATGGCGGGACATGGCGCCGTGGGAAAGCAGGAGTGTGGGATGGCGGGATACGCTGCCGTGGAAAAGCGGGAGTGTGGGATGGCGGGATACGCTGCCGTGGAAAAGCGGGAGTGTGGGATGGAGGGACACGGCGCTGTGGGAAGGCGGGAGTGTGGGATGGCGGGACACGGCGCCGTGGGAAAGCGGGAGTGTGGGATGGCGGGATACGGCGCCGTGGAAAAGCGGGAGTGTGGGATGGCGGGACACCGCGCCGTGGGAAAGCGGGAGTGTGGGATGGTGGGACACGGCGCCGTGGGAAAGCGGGAGTGTGGGATGGAGGGACACGGCGCCGTGGGAAAGCGGGAGTGTGGGATGGCGGGACACCGCGCCGTGGGAAAGCGGGAGTGTGGGATGGTGGGACACGGCGCCGTGGGAAAGCGGGAGTGTGGGATGGAGGGACACGGCGCCGTGGGAAAGCGGGAGTGTGGGATGGAGGGACACGGCGCCGTGGGAAAGCGGGAGTGTGGGATGGTGGGACACGGCTCTGTGGGAAAGCGTGAGTGTGGCATGGCGGGACACGGCGCCGTGGGAAAGCGGGAGTGTGGCATGGCGGGACACGGCGCTGTGGGAAAGCGGGAGTGTGGGATGGTGGGACACGGCTCCGTGGGAAAGCGGGAGTGTGGGATGGTGGGACACGGCGCCGTGGGAGAGTGGGAGTGTGGGATGGTGGGACACGGCTCCGTGGGAAAGCGGGAGTGTGGGATGGTGGGACACGGCGCCGTGGGAAAGCGGGAGTGTGGGATGGCGGGACACGCTGCTACGGGAAAGCGGGAGTGTGGGATGGTGGGACACGGCGCCGTGGGAAAGCGGGAGTGTGGGATGGCGGGACACGCTGCCACGGGAAAGCGGGAGTGTGGGATGGGGGGACACGGCGCCGTGGGAGAGTGGGAGTGTGGGATGGCGGGACACACGCTGTGGGAAAGCGGGAGTGTGGGATGGAGGGACACGCTGCCACGGGAAAGCGGGAGTGTGGGATGGGGGGACACGGCGCCGTGGGAAAGCGGGAGTGTGGGATGGGGGGACACGGCGCCGCGAGAAAGCGGGAGTGTGGATGGCGGGACACGGCTCCGCGGGAAAGCGGGAGTGTGGGATGGGGGGACACGGCGCCGCGGGAAAGCGGGAGTGTGGCATGGAGGGACACGGCGCTGTGGGAAAGCGGGAGTGTGGGATGGTGGGATACTGCGCCGTGGGAAAGCGGGAGTGTGGGATGGAGGGACACGGCGCTGTGGGAAAGCGGGAGTGTGGCATGGAGGGACACGGCGCTGTGGGAAAGTGGGAGTGTGGCATGGAGGGACACGGCGCTGTGGGAAAGCGGGAGTGTGGGATGGCGGGACACGGCTCCGTGGGAAAGCGGGAGTGTGGGATGGCGGAACACGGCGCCGCGGGAAAGCGGGAGTGTGGGATGGCGGGATACTGCGCCGTGGGAAAGCGGGAGTGTGGGATGGCGGGACACGGCTCCGTGGGAAAGCGGGAGTGTGGGATGGTGGGACACGGCACCCTGGGAGAGCGGGGAGTGTGGATGAGCGACGAGGCTGGAGAAGGTCAAGTTCGCTTTGAGGGGTCAGCAGAGGGGTTCACCTGGAGGTGGAAGCGTTTCTCGATTTCTTTGAGGAGGATTACGGGATTAGCGCTGGGGGGATGGGGCATCTGGTCGGGGGGGGTAAGGGTGTTAAAATGGGAAGGCAGAATGTGGCGGGGTGCTGTTTACAAGGACGCACGTGGGTTGTGGTAATGTATTGAGTTGTTTTGTTCTTCTGATAGTTTATGTATATATGTGAAAATGCTTTGAATAAAATATTTTATAAAAAAGTTTAATTATATAATTATAATGGAGAATATAAATTATGATCTATATATAATTTATCCCTACTTGAGGAGTTAGCATAATCCAATATCAACTGTAAATTAGTATTACCTTTATTCTCGGTTCATTTGTGTAATAAATTTGCATGCCGCAGGAATCTACATCGGCCGATGCTGGAATTGTGAATCGTGATTGCGTGGAAAATCGTTTCCGACGCTGAAATCGCGGCAGGCGCAGATTTCACGCCAAATCACAATTCCCCGTTGCCTTAACAGCGGCATCAATGTGTTCCAGAACACACGTACATTAAGCACCATTTGCATAACATTAGCAGGCCCGACAGGTATTCTCCGGGGCATCCTCGATTCCCCGGGGGGGGGGGGGGGGGGGGGGGGGGGGGGCGCGGAGGGGAGGGGTGGGGGTGGTTCTGGAGGGGCCAGATGGAGTAGCGGGGCTGGCCAGGAGGTGGGCTGAAGGGTCAGGGTGGATGGGCACGGAGCACCATTGCCGCGGCCGACAAGGTCGTCAGGCAGCTGTGCACACTGCTGACTGCCCACTGTGAACTTAGGGCCACAGGTCGTATGGGTGTCCGCCCCCAAGGCACCCCCTTAGGTGCCCTTCGGCTCCAGCCAAACCCATCAGCGGGCTGGGTGCGCTCCAGCGTGACCAGTGCCATCTTGTTGGCTGGGATGAGTGTGTGTGGGGATTGTAATGTATATGTGTGGCTGCAGCTTGTCAGCCTCCTGAGTGTCATGGATCCCACAACATTTCTCATTGGATTCAATTGTGTTCCACATGGCACCGGTGCTAGCCCCTGCACAGTCACTGAATTGGTCCAGGTTCGGCCCCAGTTTTGCTGTCATGGAAGTCCACAAATCCTGCCCCGGCATCAACGCTTCGGGCAGGATAGTCACGCCCACCCTGCCCCCCAGGCCACAAGAATGCCACGGGTGAGATGCCTACAACGGAGAGCTCCATTGACCTCGGGCGGACACGGTCGGAGAATCCCGCCCTTAGTCTCTGAAACGCCATTTAAGGTGCATAACATGGAAATGGGCTATTTCGTCACACTGGTCTGTGTCAGCGTTCATCGTCCACGCAATCCTCCCCCAGAAAACCACCCCCCACCCCAACCCTTTTCACCTCATTAGCCTCTTTCATGGGCATGATGCGGAGATGCCGGTGTTGGACTGGGCTGGGCACAGTAAGACCCCTGACCACGGAGGCAGCTGAAATGTGTTATACTGCCGATCTGGGCCCCTGACATTAACCAGTGCACGCACCCCATTCAGTGGTAAGTCAAACTCAGGTCTGTCAGGCAGCAATCAGACAATCGCAGAAGATGCGGGGAGCATCGCTCTGTCCTCACTGCAAGTCATCATCATTCTCCTGCAGTGGCCAACCAATCACTTTAGTACCCAGCACATGGATGTAATCACCATCACAATGACCTCCCACAGGCACCACAGTAGTGAGCGAATGTCAGACCTCACAGTGGGAGAGGTCTTCACATCCTACTCATGAACCAAGATGTTATTAGGGCGTCCCTAGCCCTGTGCCCCATGCGGGTCCTGGCCATCACTGAGGTTCTTCCTCCTCTTCTTTTGCAAGTTATCCCTCGCTGCCATCCTCAACATTGTCCTCATCCGAGGAAATGTGGCGCTCCTCCATCTCCTCCTGCTGACTGGCGTGGTATCTCCAGTCTACTATGCAGAAGTGCACAGATGTGCAATTTGTGAGGACCCACATGGACAGGGCACTAAAGGGTCCCTCTGCAGTGCCAGGTCCTGCAGAGCGAAGCAGACTACTATGGGACACTCTCTGGGGGCTGTATTGGAGGACTCCCCAATACCGGCCCAGGCACTGGAACTTGCGCCTTGTTGTAGCCAGTCTAAGCAGGTGGTGTGGCCTCTGTATTGGTGTCATCAGCCACCTGCTGAGTGGGTACACTTTGTTCCTGAGGAACCATCCCTCAGAACGCTCGTCACCCTCAAATTTGGCTGGGATCAGCGAGTGCCCCATGATGTAACTGACACATACGCTACCCGGGAAACAAGCACACACCTACATGATGCCACATGGGTGCATTCAATGACACGCTGCATCTGGGGCTTGGCTGCTATGTGGGAGAAGTCCATTGCTCTGACGTCAAGGCTTACCTGGTCCCTCTCCGAGTTGATATACACGTGGTTCCTCGCAAATTGCGCATCCGTGCACTTGTGCAGCAGTACACTGGGAGAAGTCACACCGGTCATCTGTGCAGCTCTGAAACGAGCCGTTCAGAGCGGCTGTGACTTTCAGGGCCACAGGCAATGGGTGACTTCCAAATCCATGTGGTGTCAATTCTTGCATCACCTGGCACAGGTGGCCCATCGTCTTCTGGGACAGACGCAATCTTCTCTGGCACTGGACCTCTGAGAGTAAGAAATTCTACAAAGGAATAACCATGGCCGGTAGTGTCTCCTTCAAGGCTCTGCTACCTGTTGCCCTACACCTAGCAGATCAACAGGACCTTCACCCTCTTCCTATGAAGCAAAACCTGAAAGGAAGAAAACATCAAAGTGTGCAATGAGGAGTCCTGACAATGCCCTCACCATCTGGGACATCTCTTCCCTGTCACACTGTCACCTCTTCCCAACAGGTGCCCCCTCTCAACTCCACATGAATGAAACACTTCAACCTTTGAGAGCCCCAGCAGACCATGTGACTCCCCCAAGGCTGAGGAGCGAGTGCAGTTGAGTGCATTCAATGGACTTGCATTCTGACCTCATGGGGGAACCCCCCCACCCCGGTCTAGAGATGTACTTGTCTGGGTTTCCCCCGTCCACCCAAGTGATTGGCACCTTCTGCGATTAGCACCCTGGAGGGTGATGACGACCTGAGTGCTCCCCTCCGATATCCCCTTCAGAAGTCAGGTCACCAGGCTCTCGTTTTTATAGAGTTGTTGTTTAATTGTGCCAACGTTTATGTCACGCTAGTGCCCCGATTAATATTCAGTGAGGGGGGAACGTCGCAGCAGGAGAACTCGCTAATAAGATGCAAATATATTTTAATGAAGTTCCCGACGTTCTGTGGCAGGATTCCCATTTTTCACTGGTGAGAAGCATGGAAAATCGGGAAACCCGATCCCATCAGCGTGAATCGCCTTTCCCAATTTTCGCTGTATTTTGCATCCATGTTGCCGTTTTCGCTGAATGCTAATGCGGGCTGAAAATAATCCCCAATGTTTAACAGAATATTGTTGAGTTGTTGCGTTTCTAGTGACGCTGAATGTTTAATGAAAGAAGAAAACCAGTCCACCATTCGTTACTCCTGGTCTCTCTCGGAGCCTCTAAATGATGATACATTTAGATCTGCAACATCGTTCTGTGAAGTGCTATAAAGACAGGTTCAGAGTTTGGAATGGCAGCAACCTGATAGCTCTCAAGCTGATGAGACCATCAATTCACGCGACACGTGGTTAGAAGTGAACAGTAGTTTTAATCGTCTTACAACAGAGCCTGCCTGTGACAAGTTGAACTCCAGATGAACTGGCAGGCAGGCTCTCAGCATCAACCTTTATACTCCGGTTAGCGGGAGGAGCCATGGGTCGAGCCAAGGGTGGAGCCCAGTACAAACTCCCGTACACTCCCAGTGCATCTCCCCCTAGTGGCAGAGCAGCGCAAATGCTCGTGTGCCGAGCTTACAGAGACATAGTACAACATGTGTAATACAGTGTGAATTACGCTACTGTGATTCACCACATGCACTCCCTGTAAAAAAATCAAGTCCGGCAGGGGTGGTGGCTTACAGATTGAGTCTGTCTGGTGGCTGAGTTGTCCGCTGTGATCGGCGGAGCACCGGGGTTGCAGCCCCTTCTGATGGCTGGATGAGCACCGTCGGTTGGGGTACGATGGCGGACTCCGGGGGCGATTCCGCCCGAGCTTCGTACCCGTCTGGTTCGACTGGGGACTGGGGGCGCTGGGAGCTAGCTGGCGCGGGCGCACAGAAAAAATTTGGCGAACTGGTAGGTGCGGGGGCGTGGGGGGCGAGTTGAGTGGGATGTAGTGTGAGGGATACCTCGGCGGTGGTAGTGGGGGGGTTGGATCCTGCAGGTGCTAGGTCCCGGAGGGTTACAGTGTCCTGACGGCCGTCAGGGAACTCTACGAAGGCGTACTGGGGGTTCGAATGCAGTAGGAGCACTTTCTCTACGAGTGGGTCAGTTTTGTGCGCCCTGACGTGCTTCCGGAGGAGTACTGGGCCCGGTGTCTTCAACCATGGGAGCGAAACCCCCGTGGTAGTGCCCCTGGAAAAAATAAAGAGCCGCTCGTGAGGGGTCTGGTTGGTAGCGGTACATAAGAGGGACCTAATAGCGTGGAGCGCGTCGGGGAGGACTTCTTGCCAATGGGAGATCGGGAGATTACTGGACCGGAGGGTCAGTAGGACGGTCTTCCAGACCGTCGCATTCTCCCTCTCCACCTGCCCGTTCCCCCTGGGGTTATAGCTGGTAGTCCTGCTCGAGGCGATGCCCTTGTCGAGCAGGTACTGACGTAGCTCGTCGCTCATAAAGGACAAACCCTGGTCGCTGTGTACATAGCTGGGGAAACCAAACAGGGTGAAGATACTATGCAGGGCCCTAATGACTGTGTGGGAGGTCACGGGATAGCAAAGGGAAAACGGGAGAACGCGTCTATGACGTTCAGGAAGTACACATTCCTTTTAGTCGAGGGGAGTGGCCCTTTGAAATCGATAGCGAGGCGTTCAAAGGGCCTAGAAGCCTTGACCAGGTGGGCCGTGTCTGGTCTGTAGAAGTGCGATTTGCATTCCGCGCAGATCGGGCAATCCCTGGTGACAGCTTTTACCTCCTCGGTGGAAAAAGGCAGATTTCGGGCTTTGATGTAGTGGGCGAGCCGGGTGACCCCGGGTGGCAGAGGTCATTGTGGATGGCTTTTAAGCGGTCGCTCTGTGCGCTGGCACACATCCTGCGGGACAGGGCATCTGGGGGCTCGTTGAGCTTCCCCGGCCGATACATAATATCGCATTGGTAGGTGGAGAGTTCAATCCTCCACCTCAGAATTTTGTCATTTTTAATTTTGCCCCTTTGCGAGTTGTCAAACATGAAGGCAACCGATCTTTGGTTGGTGATGAGGGTGAACCTTCTACCTGCGAGGTAGTGCCTCCAGTGACGAATAGCCTCCACAATGGCTTGTGCTTCCTTTTTGACTGAGGAGTGTCGAAGTTCTGAAGCGGAGAGGGTAGGGGAGGAAAATGCGACTGGTCTCCCTGCCTGATTTAGTGTGGCTGCAAGAGCTACCTCTGAGGCATCGCTCTCAACCTGGAAAGGGACGGATTCATCCACCGCCCGCATGGCAGCCTCGGCGATGTCCTCCTTGATGCAGTTGAAGGCCTGGCGAGCCTCAGATGACAGGGGAAATAGTGTGGCCTTAAAGAGTGGGCGGGCTTTGTCCGCATATTGAGGGACCCACTGGGCATAATACGAAAAGAATCCCAGGCACCGTTTGAGGGCCTTGGGACAGTGAGGGAGAGGGAGTTCTAAGGTCCGGTCCAGGTCGGGACCCAGGACTCCGTTTTCCATGACATAGCCAAGGATGGCTAGTCTGGTTGTGCGGAAAACGCATTTCTCCTTGTATGTAAGGTTAAGCTTCTGGGCCGTCTGGAGAAATCGGTTGAGGTTGGCATCGTGGTCCTGCTGGTCATAGCCACAGATGGTGACATTATCCAAGTACGGAAACGTGGCCCGTACTGGTCCACCATTCGGTCCATTGCTCGTTGGAACACCGAAACCCCATTCGGGACGCCAAAGGGGACCCGGAGGAAGCGGAAGAGGCGGCCATCAGCCTCAAACGCCGTGAAGTGGCGGTCCTCCGGGCGGATTGGGAGTTGGTGGTATGCAGACTTCAGATCCACCGTGGAAAAAATCCGATACTGGCCGATCTGATTCACCATGTCTGCAATCCTGGGGAGGGGGTACGCGTCGAGGAGCGTAAACCGATTAATAGTCTGACTATAGTCTATGACCATGCGGAATTTTCCCCCGGTCTTGACGACCACCACCTGAGCTCTCCAGGGGACTGTTACTGGCCTCTATGATCCCCTCACGTAAAAGCCTCCGGACCTCGGATCGAATGAACACCCTGTCCTGTAGGCTGTACCGCCTACTGCGAGTGGCTATGGGTTTACAGTCCGGAGTGAGGTTGGCAAAGAGAGGAGGGGGGGGAGATTTGCAGCGTGGCTAGGCTGCAGATAGTGAGTGGGGGTAGGGGTCCACCGAAGCTGAGGGTGAGACTCTTGAGATTGCATTGAAAGTCGAGTCCCAATAAGAGTGGGGCGCAGAGTTCGGGCAGGACGTATAGTTGGAAATTAGAGTAGCTAGCGCCTTGGATTGTTAGAGTTGCGACGGTGCGCCCTTGGATATGGACAGAATGGGAACCCGAAGTGAGGGACTTAGTTTGCCGTACAGGGAAAAAGGGGAGCGAACAGTGTCTTACCAGATCTGGGTGTACGAAGCTCTCAGTGCTCCCGGAGTCGAAAATGCACGGTGTACTGTCCCCTTTGATTTGGACCGTCGTCATCGAGTTGTGGAGATGCTTTGGGCGCGATTGGTCCAGTTTGGCTGCGTTGAGTTGCGGGTAGTCGGCGGCTTGGTCGGCTGCGCTGGGATGGCCCCGTGATGAGTGCCCACTGAGATCGCAGTCTTCAATCGAGTTTTCTGAGTGTGGAGAGGATGGGGCCCAAGACGGCCACCCCCGTGGATCGCACGTGGCGGGCGGCAAGGAAGATGGCGTCCAAGATGGCGGCCTCCATGAGTCGCCCATGGTGGACCACGTGGCGGGTGGGGACGAAGTCGGGGCGTAGGCCGCTGCACTCCAGGGCCTGCGGGCCTGCGAGTGCGGAGGGCGATTACTTTGTGCCGCTGGAGGTTTAGGGGCTGGGGCCTTCCTTGCCAGGCACACTCTGGCGTAGAGGCCATTTTGCCCGCAGCTGCTGCAGGTCGCGTTGCGGGCCGGGCAGTGCTGCTGCGGGTGCTGGGGCTGGCCACAAAAGTGGCAGGCTGGGGCAGCATGGTGGCTGGGTGGCCGCGCGGCGCAGACCTGGGGGAGTCGCTGTTCGGCGGCCCATGACGGGGTCGCGCAGTCGGCAGGAAACGAGGTGAGGCTACGAAATGAGACCGCCATAGTTGTAGCGAGTTCAACAGTATCTTCTAAATTTAGGGGCCCCTTCTCCAGCAGTCGCTGGCGCACGTAATTCGATTTAAGGCCTGCAACAAAGACATCGCAGACAGCAAGTTCTCTATGTTCTGCAGCAGTTACAGCCTTGAGAGGCCTCACGTACATTCTATCGAGTAGGGCCAGGGCCTCTGTATATGAGCCGGTACAGTTTAGCTGAGTAGATATACGATGGCTCACCCTTGCGTGCAGTAGGCTGAGTTTCTGCTCCTCCGTCGTGTCTGTGGTGCTTGCTTCAGCCAGGTAGGCCTTAAAACATCGGAGCCAATGCGAAAAGATTTATTTCGCCTCTGCATCCTGTGGGTCGGGTTCCAGTCGATTAGGCTTGAGGGCTGATTCCATGGTCATTCCTTACTGTTTCTTAAGACGATTAAATTGACAAGACCATCAATTCACGCGACACGTGGTTAGAAGTGTACAGTGGTTTTAATCGTCTTACAACAGAGCCTGCCTGTGACAAGATGAACTCCAGATGAACTGGCAGGCAGGCTCTCAGCATCAACCTTTATACTTCCGGTTATGGGGGAGGAGCCATGGGTGGAGCCAAGGATGGAGCCCAGTACAAACTCCCGTACACTCCCAGTGCATCTCCCCCTAGTGGCAGAGCAGCGCAACTGCTCATGTGCCAAGCTTACAGAGACATAGTACAACATGTGTAATACAGTGTGAATTACGCTACTGTGATTCACCACACAAACCACAACATTTCATTTGCCTTCCTAATCACTTGCTGTATCACCATACTAACCTCTAGTGATTCATGCACCAGGACACCTAGATCGCTCTATACAGAATTCTGCAGTCTCTCTCTATTTAAATAATATGTTGCTTTCCTCTTCTTCCTGTCAAGTTCACATTTTCACACATTATACTCCATCTGCCAAATCTTTGCCCACACACTTAACCTACTTATGTTTCTTTCCAGATTCCTTTTGTTCTGATCATTACTTACTTTCCTACCTATCTTTATGCCATCTGCAAATTTATCTACCATACATTTAGTCCCTTCTTTCCAAGACATTGATATCAATTGTAAATAGTTGAGGCTTCAGCACAGGTCCCAGTGACGTTGCAATTGACACATCAAAATGACCCATTAATGTGTACTCTATGTATATTTTAAACTAATCAATCTTCTATCCATGCTAATATGTTAACCCCTACACATAAGGGGCATGTTTCTCCGCTCCCCATGCCGGGTGGGAGAATCGCAGGAGGGCCGCTCTGGCACCCCCCGCGATTCTCTCACCCCCGCTTGGAGAATCGACGCTCGCCATTTTTCCCGGCGACTGGCGATTCTCTGGCCTGGATGGGCCGAGCGGCCTGATGACCCCGACGGGTTCACGCCGGCGGCATCCACACCTGGTCGCTGCCGGCATGAACATCGCGCAACAGGTGAGTTTGGGGCCTGTGGGGGGGAAGAGGGGATTGAGCACCATGGCCGTGCTCAGGAGGGGACTGGCCCGCGATCGGTGCCCACCGATCGTTGGGCCGGTGTCTCCAAGAAATGCACACTTTCCCTCCGCCGCCCTGCAAGATCAAGCCGCCACGTCTTGCGCGGCAGCGGAGGGGAAGACGGCAACTGCGAATGCGCGGGTTGGAGCCGGCCAACCTGTGCATGCGCGGCTGACGTCACTAAGGCGCCGCCGGCCGCGTCATTATTAGCACGCCGCCTTGACGGCAGCGTCAAGGCCCGGTGGCCGAGCTTCACGAAACGCTGCTCCTAGCCCCCTGGGGGGGGGGGGGGGGGGGGGAGTATAGGGGGCGAGGAGTGGCCTCTGACGCCGTCGTGAAACTCTCCGGGTTTCACGACAGCGTCGGCCGTTGCGGAGAATTCCGCCCAAGGTCTTAATTTTCATACTAAGCTTTGATGTGGCACCTTGTCAAATGCCTTCTGAAAATCTAAGTACAGGTCATCCACAGGTTCCCCTTTATCTACATTGCTTGCTCCTTCCTTCCTGTTTTACAATCCATGGGAAGGACTGTTTCTCCTCAGTTTCTTAATCCCACATTGATTCTCTATGCATGCTCCAAAGAAATTGAAAAACCCCTGAAACATTTGCTAGGACTTTGATTTGAATAACTGATGGCTACATTGAAAAGGAGTAATGAGACATACACAACAGAACAAATAACTCCAGTTGTTTATAGTTGAATTGTATGGCTTGGTTCCTCTCCCAAGTTAACAGTTCACAGAGAAATCCAACGAGCGGATATTGCAAAGTTGTGCACCTGGTGAGCGCCATTAGTTTGTAACTTGTGTGCTGTGACTGGATTAGAGGAATCTGGCATCAAGCATGATGGGCTGAATGGTCTTCAGTGCTGTGTCCTTCTATAATACTATGTACCGGCTGACTTTCATTTCCAGCATACCTATTAAGGACTTAATAGATTTATCTCAAACTAAGTGATGTAGAACTTCAGCATAACTCAGTGAAGAGAGTTGATTCTCTTTACCAGTGTCTGATATTTATTATAATACACATCAAAGTGCTAATGGTCTCATATGATAAAGCATCAATGTTGCCACAGTGTTTGCTTAGGTCATCCATTCACTACGATGTATTGTTAACCATTTAATTGTCATCAGGAATTTGATTAGCTTTGAGTTATAGTCGATGTTGCTTCACTTGTTTATCTTACCACCGTTCGAGGTATGACAAAAGAGGTGATAAGATACACAGGAGTATTCCAATTAATTAACACAAACAAACTTTAATGTTTTGCGGCCCTTTCAACTGTGGCTGAGAATGGTTCAGTTCGAGTCCGCCTTCTCCCCCATCTATTCATTTATCACCTGGAATTTTGGGGGAGCTTTGACTGCCCGGCTTCCTATTGAATGCTCTGGGTGTGATTCTCCCAAAAGGGAACAAAGTCCCTGAGCGAGCAGATTTACCCCGTGTTTCCCGGCACTCTCAGTGATGGGAAATACATGGCCAGTCAACACGACTCGCATTGAATAAGGGGCCTGAACGTGGAACGCAAGGCACCTAGCCGCATTTGTACAGTGGGGAGCTCCGCACACCAGATCACCCCATTTTAGCGAGCGATTGGGACGCCATTTTTAAATGGTGTCCCAATCTCCAAGGCCCCCAAAACGCTCCCCATTCCCATTCCCCCCCTCCCCCCCCCCCAGCACAAATGCAATATAAGATTACCCTGTCTCTCCACACACCCACCCAAGACCCACCCTGGGCAACGATTGCGTAATGCAAAACAATGCCAACTTGGCAATGTCTTCTTGGCACCCTGACAGTGCCCATGCCAGCTGGCATTGCCACCAGGGCACCTTTGTAGTGCCAGGGTGGCACCCAGGTGGCACTGTCAGGGTACCAAGCTGGCACTACCAGGGTGCCCAGATGGCAGAGCAGTGCCAGGGCACCAAGGTACCCAAAGGGTATGGAGCTACAGGGCTCTGATCCCCTTGGAGACCCCAAAGAATGCCATTCCATCTGGTTCATTTGTGGGGACCAGTGCTGAATGGCACTTGCCTAAGGTCTCTGAGGTGAAGGGGTTGAATCCCAAAGCCTCAGGTACCTCGGGGATCTGCACAGTAAAGTGAGACTTACTGCCTCACTCTAATATGCAGATTTGCTAAAAGGTGATCCCATCTATGGTGGATGGGATTCCCCACGCACCATCTCGCGAAATTGGGTTGAATCTGGATAGATTGAATCTGGAAAGGGGGTTTCCCGGCTTTCAATGGCCACACATGGTCACAGTGAGCTGCTTTTCAGATGCAGTGTGGTCGTTGGATTGCACCCTCTGTGTCCCTCCAGGAACACCTGTAGTCAGTTCTCCCCCTGTTATTCCCCCCCTCTTTCATCTTCTCCTGGCCCTGGCTCAGCCAGCTTGAAGTACAGTTTCTTCAATGCTGCTGTGCTACAGTGCGTAGCGCTCCTTCCTCTGGGTTGAACATGGACTGCAGCAGTTCAAGAAGGCAGCTTTTCTGGGGCAATTAAGGATGGGCAATAAATGCTTGTCTAACCAGCGAAGTCCACATCTCATTAAATAATTTTTTTAATGGTTGGTCCTGGGATGGTACCCTGAGGTATTCCTTCAGCTTGTAGCGAACTTAGAGGATTGGCCTCTGACCATGACCACCTTGTGCTAGGTATCACTCCAACCAGTGGAGAATATTTCCAGATTCCCAGTGACTTCAGTTTTGCTGGGGCTCCTTGATAACTCGCTCGGTCAAATGCTGCTTTGATGTCAATCGCAGTCACTTTCACCTCCTCTTGAGTTCCGGTCTTTTGTCCATGTTTGGGGGTAATGAGTTCAGGAGCACTGTGTTATGCATTTATATTGAGTCTTAGTAGCTGCAGGAAGCACTGTGAACCCTTTGATGAAAATGTGGAGCAAGGGGGCTCCTACGCTCAGCGTTTTGACTATTTTGTGCCGGCAAACACTATTTGATCCCCAATGTCTAATCTGCAACGGAGGAAAAGTTACAGGACTGCGCTCTCAGTCTTAAATCAGTTATAAACAAATCTATCGATTCTCCTTTAGCTGCAGCCTTTTTCTCAATGTATAGCACTCGTACTATTTCATTCACTTGCGCTTTGCAAATTTGTCCATGACCCATTCAAATTTTTTCTCATCTTCACTGTCTGCGAATTCAAAGGAATTAGATAACTGCAATGCCTGTGGTCCAGCCAAATTGAGGAGGGGCACCATTTTTCAATTCTAACGCGGAGGCAGATAAAAGAAACTTCAAATTGCTGTTTATTAAGTTAATTATGATATGACATTAACCCTTTGTGTTCTGAACATCTCACATAATGTCACAAATGACTCAGGCGACGATCACATTAATACCAAAGAAAGAAAGGGTCACACAGGCTTATTTCACTGTTGAATATGGACGTGAAAGTGTTGGCTAAGTTAGTGGCGGGGAGGATGGAAGGATGCGTTCCAGAGTTGTTTTCAGAAGATCAAACGACTCCATGAAGGGCAGGCATTTGTCGAGGAATACAAGATGACTATTGAATGTGATTATGACCCTGTTGAGAGGATGGGCACCAGAGGTAGTGGTGTCTATAGACGCAGAGAAGGCATTTGATCGGATGGAGTGGCTGTACCTGTTCGAGGTCCTGGAAGGTTCAAGTTTGGGCCAAAGTTTGTGGTATTTGTGCGTCTGCATGTCTGTGGCCCCGTGGCAAGTGTATAGACTAATGAGATAAGCTCACAGAGTTTTGGGTTGCATAGGGGAACGCGTCAGGAGTGTCCGTCCGTAGTCGCCGCTGCTGTTTGCATTAGTGATAGAGCCCTTAGCAATGGCCCTTAGGGGATCAGCAGAGTGGCAGGGGTTTAGGAGGGGGAGTAGGGAACACCAGGTGTCGCTGTATGCGGACAACCTGCTATTAGATGTGTCAGACCTGCTGGAGAGTATGGGGAGGATTATGAACCTATTAGAGAGGTTTGAGGCTTTCTCGGGTTATTAATTGAACGTGGGAAAAGTGAGGTGTTCCCCATGGATGAGTCGGGCCGGGGAGCTAGTTTAGGGCGGTTGCCATTTAGGAGAGCCAGGGGTAGATTTAGGTTTCTGGGGATCCAGGTGACGGGGGAGTGGATAGAACTTAAAGTTGGTGGTGGAGATAAAGGAGGACTTTAGGAGATGGGATATACTGCACCTGATGCTGGCGGGGAAGGTTCAAGTGGTGAAAATGCATGTCCTGCCAAGGTTCCTATTTATATTCCAGACATTCCTGATTCTTATTCCAAAGGCCTTTTTTTGGAAGTTGGACAAAGTCATTTCAGAATTTGTGTGGGTGGGGAAGGTGCCAAGAGTGAAGAGAGCCCTGCTGCAGAGGTAGAGGCAGCGGAAGGGTTGGCGTCACTGAACCTGCTACCCTACTATTGGACAGCGAATGCGGAGGAAGTGAGGCGGTGATGGGAAGGTGAGGGGTTAGAATGGGTTAGGATAGAGGAGGAGTCATGGAGGGGGTCCAGCCTGAGGGCCATGGTGACAATGGTGCTGCTCCTGGCACTGAGGAGATATACCGAGAGCCCAGTGGTAAAGTCCACAATAAAGGTGTGGAACCGGATGAGGAGACATTTTAGGATGGAGGGGATGTTGGTGTTAACACCATTGTGTGAGAACCACGGGTTTAAGCCGGGGGAGATGGATGGTATGTACAGGAGGTGGAGAGAGGAGGGGCTGGTGAGGGCAAGGGATTTGTATTTGGAAGAGAGGTTTGCAAGCCTAGAGGAGCTGAGAGAGAGGGTAGAGCTCCCGAATGGAAGTGATTTTCGGTATTTACAAGTAAGGGACTTTGCATGGAAGGTGTGGGGAGGGTTTGCAAGGCTGCCAAAATATGCCCTTTTGGAATGGTTGCTGCTTCCAGACATGGAAGGGGAAGGTAGATTGGGGACATTTATGCGTGGTTGGGAGAGCAGGGGGATACGCAAGTGGTGAGGATCAAGGGGAAATGGGAGGAGGAGCTGGGGGGGGGGGGGAGATAGGTTGGGGAGTTGGAGTGAGGTACTGCACAGAGTGAATTTGACCTCCTTGTGTGCGAGGATGAGTTTGATACAGTTTCAGGTGGCACACAGGTTGCACATGACTCGGGCGAGGATGTGGGCTCTTCCAGGGGATGGCAGACGAGTGTGAGAAGTGTGGGTGCGGACCAGCAAACCACGCACAACCAGATTTGTCCTGGGACTGTGGCAGGTTGGAAAGGTACTGGGTGGGAGTGTTCGGGACGCTAGCAAAGATTATGGAGGTGGATGTCGGGTAGGACCCGATGGTGACGATTTTTGGGATAATGAAATGCCGGAGCTGATGGAGGGGAGGAATGCCGACGTCGTGGTCTTCGCCTCTCTGGTTGCCCTTCAAAGGATTTTGCTTGAATGGCAGTTGAATACGCCACCGGGGGTGGCGGCCTGGTTAGGGGATCTAAATGACTTCCTCCGATTGGACAAACTTAAGTTTGAATTGAGGGGTTCAGCAGAGGGCTTTGAGACAGGGTGGGGATTGTTCGTGGCCATGTTCAAGGTGTTGTTCATCACGGGTGGGGGCAGCGGGAGGGAGAGCGGGGTGAAAAGGGGAAAAAACTTGTGCAGACTGTAAAATTGTGAGTTGGAGAGAATGTTCCCCGGATTATTCACGTCTTTGTATTTTTCAAGTTCAGAATAAAATACATTTTAAAAAGTGGATAATAAATGCTAGTCGTCACCGTAAGGGATGTCACGGGTCGCTAGCGCAGGACCGCCAGAGTGAAGCAGCAACGTATAGTGAACACACCTTCTAAATAAAGTTCCATTAGTTTTTGACCCAAAGTGCTTCCTGGCTTCCGATCTCCACAATGGACAACACTGAGTGACCCTGGCAGAACCTAAACCGAGGATCAATGAGCAGTTAGTTTCTGTGCAGGTGTTAAGAAGGGTTAGGTAGGTCAGCTGAGTCCCTCCACCAATATGCCAGCAATTCTGGATAGACGATAATGTGTTTTTGATCAGAATGTCTGAACCAGAATAATGTGCCTCCAGCCATGCACTGCTTCATTATGTGAGGAATTACAAATGGAGGTGAGCACCACGTTCATCAGCAAACACCAGCACTTCAGTTCTGCAGCATGTTCGTTTGTAGGCTGTGTCTCAATCGGGATGAAATGGTGTTGCATTGGGGTCATCAGTCAGTGGCGATGTTGCCAGAGCAGCAGTAGTGGGCACTGAGATACCAGCTGCGAGCACTGAGTGGGAAATTGACTGGAATCATTGCCAGTTTGCCAATCTGGCATCTTGTTTTTGCCTGCAGTTGCCATCTGATAAGCACTGACATTAAACACCAACTGGTATCAGTGGGGGGAAACCAGCCTAGCATTGAGAGCCATTCGAGGGCTGGCAGCGGGTAAAGTATTCCATTCGCAGAGTCACTGAGATCATCAATTCAAATCTGGATCCAGCGCTGAGCAGCAATGAACTGAGCTTTTGTTGAATTATTTAGCGGAAACGTTGGAGAATGAAGTCAGTAACCAGTTTTTATACACACATTTAAGAGTTAGGAATGGTAAAGAGCTTGCATTTATATAGTGCCTTTTACCCCCTCAGAGTGTTCCAAAGCACTTTACAACGTGCAGCTATTCATTGTTTACAGGCAAATATGGCAGCCACAGCAAGTCAGCTGAATCATCAGATAATTGGTGCTGGTTGAAGGATAGATATTGCCCAGGACATTGTGTCAATCCAAGAAGGCTTTAACATCTCATGCTGGAGACAATACCTCCCTCAGTTCTACACTGAAGTGACGACCTGATGAACTACAGGAACTCACCAAGGCTCCTTAGACAGCAGCTCCCAAACCCACCACCACTATCAAGAAGGTAAAGGCAGCAGAAACATGGAACACTACCACCTGGAGGATCCCCTCCAAACCACTCGCCATGCTGACTTGGAAATATATTGTCGTTCCTTCACTGTCGCTGGGTCAAAACTCCTGGAACTCCCTCCCTAACAGCACTGTGGGTGTGTCTACAGCAGATGGACTGCAGAGGTTCAAGACGGCAACTCACCACCACCTTCTCAAAGGATATTAGGGATGGGCAATAAATGCTGGTCTCGCCAGCGATGCCCACATCCCATGAATTAATTTTTTTTAAAGCCGGATTATCTGATCAGGTTCCCTGTGTGTGTCACGGATCCACAATCCTTTTACTCGAAAGCATCTGGCACCAAGTTGAACTTTTGAAATGTTAATAATTGGTTTGGAATTTCTTGAAAGCTTGAAACAATGCCATAGACACAGTGTAAGAGTGCTGATTATGTTGCCTCAAGAGATCGGGCCCACTGGGAGGAACTTTCCCAGTGGGGACTGGGAGGTACATTTTTAGCGGGAGGGAATTTTACAAATAATTTTTGTTCCTGTTGCTGAATTGCTGATTTCTTACAAATGTTCACAAGCGATCTGGCATCTGTGCAGGGGAACTAATACTTGGGGTTTCTGGTTGGTTGGTGGGTTCCAAGTGCTGTGGTGACAGTCACTGTGGCTTCCCAGAGCTTCCAGTGCTTTATTTTCTTTACCTCATGCAGGATGCTTGCCTGACCTTAGGTGGTGGGAGGTGATGGGTTAGGTGGCCAGTGAAGCATGCGGAATGGAGCAGGTGGTCTTTTCCTGACCTTTGTTTTCATGCAGTCCCGTTTCTTTTTAAATTTAGATAAGCCAATTATTTTTTTCCAATTAAGGGGCAATTCAGCATGGCCAATTCGCCTAGCCTGCGCATCTTTGGGTTATGGAAGTGAGACCCTGGCAGACCTGGGGAGAATGTGTAAACTCCACACGGACAGGGATCCAGGGCCCGGATCAAACCTGGATCCTCGGCGCTGTGAAGCAGCAGTGCCAACCACAGCATCACAGTGCCGCCCCGTGCGGTCACGATTCTAAAAATGAAAAAACGAAACACCAGCTGAGTTTCTCAATCCACGGCATGTGGCCAGGCCTGCTGATCATTTCCAATATTTTCCCTCTTATCTCAGATTTCCAGAATCCTGAGCATTTTGAATTTGTATCATCAGGTTCCGCTCCTGCACTCTCCCCTACAATCCTGTGAATGTTTCCTTTCAAGAAAGTTCCTTTTTGAAAGTTGCTATTGAAGCTGCCTCCATCACTCCTTCAGGCAGGGCTTTCCAAACTACAAGAAGCTTGCTGTGTAAAATGTTGCGTTTATATAGAAACTCTCAGGATATCCTGAAGCATTTTTCCAGCCAATACCTTAGAAGTGGACTAACTGTTGGAATGTAACACATGTGGCTGCCAGTTTGTGCACGGCAAGTTCTCACAAATAGCAACTTTTTCTTTAACAATGTTGATTGTTGGATGAATATTGGCTGGGACGCTGCGGAAAACTCCACAGTTCTTCCTCGAAATAGTGTCGTAAATTCTTTCAGACCCATGTCAGAGAGCAGACAGGACCTTGGTTTAATGTCTCATTTCAGAGACAGTACCTCCAACAGTGCAGTACCCCGCCACAACTGCGCAAGCGTGTCAGAGAGTTATGAGTTCAAGGATGGCACAGAAGGAAGCCATTCAGCCCATCAAGGGTGTACTGGGAGCTCTGCTGGGTCTGCACCTGATGGTGCATCAAAGACCCTTGAAGCCTGGTCGGTGGCACAGGGCCCAGGTGGGGTGAGCAGTAGGCGTAGTTCATGGGGCCGACCCGCCCAACGGCCATCAAGGTTTATCCAAGGTGAGCTTGTTGTGGTACGGGATTCCAGTTGTTGGCAATGTAGAATCATAGAATTTACAGTGCAGAAGGGGGACATTCGGCCCATCGAGTCTGCACCGGCTCTTTAAAAGAGCACCATACCCAAGCCCGCACCTCCACCCTATCCCCATAACCCAATATCCCGACCCAACACTAAGGGCAATTTTGGTCACTAAGGGCAATTTATCATGGCCAATCCACCTAACCTGCACATCTTTGGACTGTGGGAGGAAACCGGAGCACCCGGAGGAAACCCACACAGACACGGGGAGAATGTGCAGACTCCGCACAGACAGTGATCCAAGCCGGGAATCGAACCTGGGACCCTGGAGCTGTGAAACAATTGTGCTAACCACCATGCTACCGTGCTGCGGTCACAATAGGCTACTGAGTACCTCAGTTGGATACCAAACAGGAAACTCGGACTGGATTCTCTGTGGCCCTGCGCCGAAATCGAGTTTGGTGTGGTGATTGGGCGTGCGCCTGATCGGGGGGGGGGGGTCTAATTTTTGCGTCTGCCTCCGCGGTCCAAGTCCGTCATGAGGCCGCCGATGTTGGCATTCATGGAAGTGTGGGGGTCTGTATCTGCAGCTAAATCTCTCCGGAACCCTGCTAGCACAGCAGTGAATTCATTCATCTTTTTTCTAGGAATCTCTGGAGTAAAACACCAGCGTTTTTACGGTGGAGTGGGGACATAGTCCCATTTTGGGAGTATCCAGCTCGTTGTCTGTTCTCTGGCGGATGCTGGCAGGATGCCATGGTGGCAGGAAGATGTGAGCCATCCTCCCAAACCAATTTTGCTAGCCTACCCACCTCACATCGCCAGTGGGTCCAGAAATTTCCCACACTATTAGTTACATTTCCGGAAGTGGTTGACATTATGGTCTGTGTGTCCAAGGTCACATCATTAGATACTGAACAACACAGTTCAACAGTGATACTGACCCACACAGTCCATCACTGAGATACTGAATCACACAGTCCATCACTGAGATACTGACCCACACAGTCCATCACTAAGATACTGACCCACACAGTCCATCACTGAGATACTGACCCACACAGTCCATCACTGAGATACTGAATCACACAGTCCATCACTGAGATACAGACCCACACAGTCCATCACTGACATACTGACCCACACAGTCCATCACTGAGATACTGACCCACACAGTCCATCACTGAGATACTGACCCACACAGTCCATCACTGAGATACTGAATCACACAGTCCATCACTAAGATACTGACTCACACAGTCCATCACTGAGATACTGACCCACACAGTCCATCACTGAGATACTGATCCACACAGTCCATCACTGAGATACTGACCCACACAGTCCATCACTGAGATACTGAATCACACAGTCCATCACTGAGATGCTGACCCACACAGTCCATCACTGAGTTACTGAATCACACATTCCATCACTGAGATACTGACTCACACAGTCCATCACTGAGATACTGACCCACACAGTCCATCACTGAGATACTGACCCTCACAGTCCATCACTGAGATACTGATCCACACAGTCCATCACTGAGTTGCTGAATCACACAGTCCATCACTGAGATACTGACCCACACAGTCCATCACTGAGATACTGACCCACACAGTCCATCACTGAGATACTGACCCACACAGTCCATCACTGAGATACTGACCCACACAGTCCATCACTGAGATACTGACCCACACAGTCCATCACTGAGATACTGATCCACACAGTCCATCACTGAGATGCTGACCCATACAGTCCATCACTGAGATACTGATCCACACAGTCCATCACTGAGATACTGACCCACACAGTCCATCACTGAGATACTGGCCCACACAGTCCATCACTGACATACTGACCCACACAGTCCATCACTGACATACTGACCCACACAGTCCATCACTGAGATACTGACCCACACAGTCCATCACTGAGATGCTGACCCACACAGTCCATCACTGAGATACTGATCCACACAGTCCATCACTGAGATACTGATCCACACAGTCCATCACTGAGATACTGAATCCCACAGTCCATCACTGAGATACTGACCCACACAGTCCATCACTGAGATACTGACCCACACAGTCCATCACTCAGTTGCTGAATCACACAGTCCATCACTGAGATACTGACCCACACAGTCCATCACTGAGATACTGACCCACACAGTCCATCACTGAGTTGCTGAATCACACAGTCCAACACTGAGATACTGACCCACACAGTCCATCACTGAGATACAGACCCTCACAGTCCATCACTGAGATACTGAATCACACAGTCCATCACTGAGATACTGAATCACACAGTCCATCACTGAGATACTGAATCACACAGTCCATCACTGAGATACTGAATCACACAGTCCATCACTGAGATACTGAATCACACAGTACATCACTGAGATACTGACCCACACAGTCCATCACTGAGATACTGACCCACGCAGTCCATCACTAAGATACTGAATCACACAATCCATCACTGAGATACTGAATCACACAGTCCATCACTGAGATACTGATCCACACAGTCCATCACTGAGATACTGAATCACACAGTCCATCACTGAGATACTGAATCACACAGTACATCACTGAGATACTGACCCACACAGTCCATCACTGAGATACTGACCCACACAGTCCATCACTGAGATACTGAATCACACAGTCTATCACTGAGATGCTGACCCACACAGTCCATCACTGAGTTACTGAATCACACAGTCCAGCACTGAGATACTGACCCACACAGTCCATCACTGAGTTACTGAATCACACATTCCATCACTGAGATACTGACTCACACAGTCCATCACTGAGATACTGACCCACACAGTCCATCACTGAGATACTGACCCTCACAGTCCATCACTGAGATACTGATCCACACAGTCCATCACTGAGTTGCTGAATCACACAGTCCATCACTGAGATACTGACCCACACAGTCCATCACTGAGATACTGACCCACACAGTCCATCACTGAGATACTGACCCACACAGTCCATCACTGAGATACCGACCCATACAGTCCATCACTGAAATACTGATCCACACAGTCCATCACTGAGATACTGAATCCCACAGTCCAACACTGAGATACTGACCCACACAGTCAATCACTGAGATACAGACCCTCACAGTCCATCACTGAGATACTGAATCACACAGTCCATCACTGAGATACTGAATCACACAGTCCATCACTGAGATACTGAATCACACAGTCCATCACTGAGATACTGAATCACACAGTCCATCACTGAGATACTGAATCACACAGTACATCACTGAGATACTGACCCACACAGTCCATCACTGAGATACTGACCCACACAGTCCATCACTGAGATACTGATCCACACAGTCCATCACTGAGATACTGAATCACACAGTCCATCACTGAAATACTGAATCACACAGTACATCACTGAGATACTGACCCACACAGTCCACACAGATTTAAGGTAAAGATAGATAGTTTTTTGAAGAATAAAGGGATTAAGGGTTATGGTGTTCGGGCCGGAAAGTGGAGCTGAGTCCACAAAAGATCAGCCATGATCTAATTGAATGGCGGAGCAGGCTCGAGGGGCCAGATGGCCTACTCCTGCTCCTAGTTCTTATGTTCTTATGTTCTTATACTGAATCACACAGTACATCACTGAGATACTGACCCACACAGTCCATCACTGAGATACTGACCCACACAGTCCATCACTGAGATACTGAATCACACAGTCCATCACTTAGATACTGAATCACACAGTCCATCACTGAGATACACACTCTCACAGTCCATCACTGAGATACTGATCCACACAGTCAAACACTGAGATACTGACCCACACAGTCCATCACTGAGATACAGACCCTCACAGTCCATCACTGAGATACTGAATCACACAGTCCATCACTGAGATACTGACACACACAGTCCATCACTGAGATACTGACACACACAGTCCATCACTGAGATACTGACACACACAGTCCATCACTGAGATACTGAATCACACAGTCCATCACTGAGATACTGAATCACACAGTCCATCACTGAGATACTGATCCACACAGTCCATCACTGAGATACTGAATCACACAGTCCATCACTGAGATACTGAATCACACAGTACATCACTGAGATACTGACCCACACAGTCCACACAGATTTAAGGTAAAGATAGATAGTTTTTTGAAGAATAAAGGGATTAAGGGTTATGGTGTTCGGGCCGGAAAGTGGAGTTGAGTCCACAAAAGATCAGCCATGATCTAATTGAATGGCGGAGCAGGCCCGAGGGGCCAGATGGCCTACTCCTGCTCCTAGTTCTTATGTTCTTATGTTCTTATACTGAATCACACAGTACATCACTGAGATACTGACCCACACAGTCCATCACTGAGATACTGACCCACACAGTCCATCACTGAGATACTGAATCACACAGTCCATCACTTAGATACTGAATCACACAGTCCATCACTGAGATACACACCCTCACAGTCCATCACTGAGATACTGATCCACACAGTCCAACACTGAGATACTGACCCACACAGTCCATCACTGAGATACAGACCCTCACAGTCCATCACTGAGATACTGAATCACACAGTCCATCACTGAGATACTGACACACACAGTCCATCACTGAGATACTGACACACATAGTCCATCACTGAGATACTGACACACACAGTCCATCACTGAGTTACTAAATCACACAGTCCATCACTGAGTTACTGACCACACAGTCCATCACTGAGATGCTGACCCATACAGTCCATCACTGAGATACTGATCCACACAGTCCATCACTGAGATACTGACCCACACAGTCCATCACTGAGATACTGACACACACAGTCCATCACTGAGATACTGATCCACACAGTCCATCACTGAGATGCTGACCCATACAGTCCATCACTGAGATACTGATCCACACAGTCCATCACTGAGATACTGACCCACACAGTCCATCACTGAGATGCTGACCCACACAGTCCATCACTGAGATACTGACCCACACAGTCCATCACTGAGATACCGACCCATACAGTCCATCACTGAGATACTGAATCCCACAGTCCATCACTGAGATACTGACCCACACAGTCCATCACTGACATACTGACCCTCACAGTCCATCACTGAGATGCTGACCCACACAGTCCATCACTGAGATACTGACCCACACAGTCCATCACTGAGATACTGAATCACACAGTCCATCACTGAGATACTGAATCACACAGTCTATCACTGAGATACTGACTCACACAGTCCATCACTGAGATACTGAATCCCACAGTCCATCACTGAGATACTGAATCACACAGTCCATCACTGAGATACTGACCCACACAGTCCATCACTGAGATACTGACCCACACAGTCCATCACTGAGATACTGAATCACACAGTCCATCACTGAGATACTGAATCACACAGTCCATCACTGAGATACTGACTCACACAGTCCATCACTGAGATACTGAATCCCACAGTCCATCACTGAGATACAGACCCACACAGTCCATCACTGAGATACTGACCCACACAGTCCATCACTGAGATACTGACCCATACAGTCCATCACTGAGATACTGACCCACACAGTCAATCACTGAGATACTGACCCATACAGTCCATCACTGAGATACTGACACACACAGTCCATCGCTGCGATACTGAATCACACAGTCCATCACTGAGATACTGACCCACACAGTCCATCACTGAGATACTGACCCACACAGTCCATCACTGAGATACTGACACACACAGTCCATCATTGAGATACTGAATCACACAGTCCATCACTGAGATACTGACCCACACAGTCCATCACTAAGATACTGATCCACACAGTCCATCACTGAGATACTGACCCACACAGTCCATCACTGAGATACTGATCCACACAGTCCATCACTGAGATACGCACTCTAACAGTCCTTCACTGAGATACTAATTCACACAGTCCATCACTGAGATACTGACACACACAGTCCATCACTGAGTTACTGAATCACACAGTCCATCACTGAGATACTGACCCACACAGTCCATCACTGAGATACTGACACACACAGTCCATCACTGAGATACTGACCCACACAGTCCATCACTGAGATACTGATCCACACAGTCCATCACTGAGATACTGACACACACAGTCCATCACTGAGATACTGACACACACAGTCCATCACTGAGTTACTGAATCACACAGTCCATCACTGAGATACTGAATCACACAGTCTATCACTGAGATACTGAATCACACAGTCTATCACTGAGATACTGAATCACACAGTCCATCACTGAGATACTGAATCACACAGTCTATCACTGAGATACTGAATCACACAGTCCATCACTGAGATACTGAATCACACAGTCCATCACTGAGTTGCTGAATCACACAGTCCTTCACTGAGATACTAACTCACACAGACCATCTCACACATTCTAGATGTAAAATTCTAAGGCCGAAACACCAGAGGTGATCATCTCCCTGGATGAAGACCTTCGACAGAGTTGAATGGAAGTACCTCTTTGAGGTACTGGAGCGGTTTGGGCTCGGGGCAGGATTCACCTCCTGGGTGAAAATCCTGTACAGCGCCCCCAAGGTGAACGTTCGAACCGACACCACCAGCTCTGAATGCTCCCAGCTGCACAGATGCACAAGGCAGGGATAACCACTGTCCCCGCCCCTGTTCGCCCTGGCAATGGAACCCCTGCCGATCGGCCGGCAAGACTCAAAAAGCTGGAAGGGCATCCAAAGGGGAGGCAGAGAGCACAGAGTCTGACTTTCTGCAAATGACCTGCTGCTCTATATCTCGGAAGCGCACGAAGGCTTTAGAGCAATCATGCGGCTCCTGAAAGAGTTCAGTACCTTCTCAGGTTATAAACATAACTTGGGGAAGAGCGAGGCTTTCCCAGTGAACCCAAACGGGGGAGAGACAGAGCTGGAGGAACTCCCATACAAACTAGCCCAAAACAAATTCCGCTACCTGGGGATCCAAATAACTAGGGAGTGGACACAGTTCAAGAAGTGGAATCTGACCAGTCTGGCGGAGGAAGCCAAAAAGGACCGAAAGAGATGGGGCACGCTCCCGTTCACCCTGGCAGGGAGGGTGCAGACGATCAAAATGAACGTACTGCCAAGGTTCCTCTTCCTGTTCAGGTCCAGACCGATTTTCATCCTCAAGGCCTTTTTCCATAACATAGACAAAATGATGATGCCATTTGTGTGTCTGTGGGGGGTTGGGGGGGGGGGGGGGGGTAAGAACCCGGGAGACCCCAAATCAACACTGCAGATGAGATAAGACAGGGGTGGCCTGGCACTACCTAACTTACAATATTACCACTGGGCAGCTATGGCAGAGAGAGTGAGAGGGTCGATACGTGAACGCACCACGGAATGGATGCGGATGGAGGAATAATCCTGCAAGGGAACAACCCTCCGGGCTCTCTCCATGGCAGCACTCTCATTCCCCCCTGCCCCTCCGCCCATGACGAAACATCCTGCCCAGTGGTGGTAGCAACACTATGGACGTAGAATCAGATGAGGCAATAGTTTGGTCTGGCTGAGGTGTATCCCATGGCCCCTGTCTGTGGAAACCACAAGTTCCCACCAGCCATGCTAGACACTACTTTCACAAAATGGAGAGAGGACGGGTGAGATGCTGGCAGCCAGGGACATTACATAGGGGACCGATTAACAATACTGAGCGAGCTGACGGAGGAACTGGCACTACTGACAGGGCAGGAACTTAGACACCTACAAGTAAAGCACTTCCTCCGCAAGGAGACAGTGAGGTACCCTTGGGCCCCGACAGCTATTGGGCCGGGTCAGACTACCACTGGACGAAGCCAAATGAAAAAGGGGAGATGAATTGGGGACAGAAGTGGGCTGGGGACTCCGGAGCGAAGCACTGAACAGGGCCAACTCCACCTCCTCCTGCGCAAGGCTCAGCCTCATGCAGTTCAAAGTGGTGCACTGAACGCACCTAACCAGAACCTGAATGAACAGGTTCTTCCCAGATGTGAAGGGTGCCAGAGGGGCCCAGCCAACCACACCCACATGTTTTGGGCCTGTCCCAAACTTACTGGGTTCTGGACAGCCTTCTCCGAGACAATGTTCTGTGTTCTATGTTATGGGGGTGAGGGTGAAGCCGTGCCCAAGAGTAGCAATCTTCGGGGTATCGGAGCAGCCAGAGTTACACATGGGAAAGGGGGCTGATGCCCTTGCTTTCGCTTCCCTAATCGCACACCGGAGAATCCTGCTCGGCTGGCGATTGGCACCACCACCTACAGCTGCAGACTGGCTCGCTGACCCATTGGATTTTTTCCACCTGGAGAAGATCAAATACACAATCTGAGAGTCAGAGGAAGGCTTCCTCAAAGCATGGGCACAATTCTTCGGCCTGTACCAAGACCTGTTTGAAGCCAACAGCGATTAGGGAAAAAGTAAGAGATGGGAGAAGACAGACAGGAACACACAACTCTGGGGGGAGAGGGGGGAGAGGATGGAACTCAGGGGAATTACAGGGAGAAACATGGGGGGGAGGGAGACCCCACAAGGCAGGCAAAAGAAAACATAAATGGAAGGCGGGGGAAAGGGGAGTATAGGAGCCAGGGGCCAGTACACCTGGAACGCAAAATGGGGATACCAAGGAGGGGCACACATACTATGAGTATTAAACATTACGTCATACTGTGTATAAATTGAAAATACCAATAAAAATATTTTTTATAAGTAAAAAAATTCGAAGGCTGGGGCATTCCGTTGCATAGCAGCTGTATTTTCGGCCATGTTTTGGCTCCAGAATTCTGTCTGTGGCACATGCACACACTTCGGGTATGGGCTGTGCCTGACACCTTTTTGATGCGGATGGCAGGTGCATGGAGCTGTGCCCGTGTATAAGTTAGGCAGACTGTGACAGTGTGTAATGCTGATTCGATGTCAGCGTGCTCTTTCAAAGCTCAATGCCCCTGCATGTGTCCCGTCTTCAATATACACAATGGAACAGCAGCAGATGGAGCTTCCTTCTCCCTGTCCACACCCCCTTCAACCCCAATAAGCCCGATTGAAAGGGAACATCAAGAACTTGTAGATTGGTTTCATTTGATTTATATTGGTATTGCTGTGATGGTTAAGGTTTCTGGATGTTTTCAGACTTTTTTTTAAGTTACAGGAAGAGAAGTGGCACATGTTGAAGGACTTTGTCCTGACTTCAAGGATCCTGCACGGGCCAGCTTAGACAACATTTGCCTTAGATGATACCTTGACAGGCAAAAGTGGCACAGAGAAGGGCAAGCTGCTGGAAGAGGGAGGAGGAAAGGTTAGGGCTCTCAACAGGAGGTCATATTCACCCAGAGAGTTCAGGGAACAATCCTCCAAGCGACACCTCAGTGAGGAACAAGGCATGAGGCGTTTATGTTTCAATAAGGATGTCCTCACTGAAATTTGCCACCTGCTCCAGCCGCAACTGCAACCACACGGCAAGGTGAGGATGGCGTTGCCAGTCGCTGTGAAGGTGACCGTGATCATGAACCTTTATACTTTGGTTCCTTCCAGTCAGGAGCTGATGATATTTGCAACATTTCCCAGTTTGACATTCTGTGTTGCATTGGGGAGATCTCTGAGGCTCCGTATTCCAAGACGACTGAATACATTTCATTTTTTGTTAGCAGGGAGATGCATGGTGTCTGCCTGACGACAACGCAAACATAAAGTCTGCCACAAAGTGATCATTCCAAACCAACTTTATAAATCAAACCTGCATCCTGGGTGGGCCAGCAAGTGTGCTAATGGAGTTGGAAAGTGTGGCCTCCAAGCTCTGCGCAAAGCCCTGTCACAAGTCACAAGCTCAGTTCCTCTCTTCTCCTCAACATCGACTTTGGGTGTTTTGGCATGCTTGTTGATGCACCAAGCATTTCTGTGTGTCTACCCATTCATGTTCCTCTGTTGCCCGTCCCAAAAAAATCCTCAGCTCTCTGCAGCAGGACTGGAGGTAGAGTTGGAATTTAGGACAGGTGATCTTATTGAAAAACAAAGACCTTGTGGCGGACTTGATAGGGTGGATTCCCAGTGAATGTTTCCACTTGTTGGGGGGGACTAAAATTAGGGAGACACAGGAGGTCTCCCATTTAAGACTGAGATTAGGGCACTATATTTTCTCTTTCCCAGAGCAGTGGAGGCTGGGTTATTGAATTTATTCAAGGGCGAGTTGGACAGATTTTTGATGGACAGGAAGTCAAGGGTTATGGGGAGCAGGCAGGAAAGTGAAGTTAAGGCCACAATCAGATCACCCATGATCTTATTGAATGGCGGTGCGGGACTCAAGGGACGAATGGCCTACTCTTGCTCCGATGTTCCTACAAGTCCTGATACACAGATCAGCTGACATCTGCACTGGCCTGGCTGGAGGCTACTCGTGCCCAGTGTCTCATCATGTGCGGGTCCTGTCTCTCCTCTAAAGCATACATGACACTAATATCTGAAGTGGTTGCTGTGATTATGAAAATGAGGTATTATTTTTCTTCATTACTGTCTTCCTGATCTAGCAACTGTTGCACTACCACCACTGCCTGGCCAGGCTACAGTTCTTGCGTACTTGCAAGGGAAAAGGTATAGAGTTAAGTTGTCCGGCGGATTCTGGGAAGAGGAGTAGGCGGGATTTGAGATGGATGATCAGATATGTGGATACCAGTCGTTGGCCATCGCATTAAGACGTTCGGGAGCATGGAAAGGAATAGTGCAGGGAGGGATAGAGCATCGGGTGTCCTTATATGCCGACGACTTGCTGTTATATGTGTCGGAACTGGGTGTGTCGATAGGGGAAATATTGGAGCTACTGCGGGTATTTGGGTCTTTCTCGGGGTACAAGCTGAACCTGGACAAGAGTGAATATTTTGTGGTGTCTCGGCCGGGGGTGGGGGCAGGGGTGGGGGGGCTGCCATTTCGTAGGACAGGGTCTCACTTTAGGTATCTGGGGGTGCAGGTTGCCTGGGAGTGGGGGAGGCATCGCAGGTACAACATCTCTAGTTTGGTGGGGAGAGTGAAAGCAGATCTGGCAAGGTGGGATGGTCTTCCTCTGTCACTGGCGGGTCGGGTACAGGCGGTTAAAATGAATGTGTTGCCGCGATTTCTGTTTATTTTTCAATGCCTACCGATTTTCCTGCCAAAGGCGTTTTTCAGGGAGATTGAGGGAAGGATTACCTCGTTCATATGGGGAGGGAGTGAGGCCAGAGTGAGGAAGGTGCTGCTACAGCGGGGAAGGCAGGCAGGGGGTTTGGGTCTTCCGAACCTGACGTATTACTACTGGGCGGCGAATGTGGAGAAGGTGCGGAGCTGAGTCAGAGGGGTTGATTCCCAGTGGGTCAGAATGTAGGAGAGTTTGTGCAGGGGGACGGGACTGAAAGCATGAGCAACAGCGCCGCTCCTGATAGCCCCGGGGAAATACTCAGGGAGTCCGGTCATAATAGCTTCATTGAAAATTTGGAGGCAGTTTCACCAACGCTTCGAGTTGGGGCAATGTCAAGGGAAATGCCGATTCGGGGAACCACAGATTTGAGCCAGGGAGGTGGGATGAAAATTTCCAGAAATGGGAAGAGAAGGGGATTAAGACGCTAAGAGATTTGTTTTTTAAGGGTCAGTTTGCAGGATTGAGGTTGCTGGAAGCTAAGTATGGGCCGGAGCAGGGAGAAATGTTTAGATACATGCAGGTTTGAGATTTTGCCAGAAAGGAGATGCAGAGCTTCCTGGAGGAACCGGCCTCCACATTGCTGGAGGAGGTGCTGACTACAAGGGGACTGGAGAAGGGGGTAATGTCTGCGGTGTATGGAGCTATTTTGGAAGAGGATAAGGCACCACTGGAAGGGAAGTGGGCGGAAGAGTGGGGAGAGGTCATAGAAGAGGGGTTCTGGTGTGAGGTGAGAGTGAATGCCTCCACCTCGTGCGCGAGGTTGGGGCTGATACAGCTGAAGGTGGTATACAGAGCACACCTCACGAGGGCAAGGATAAACCGATTCTTTGAAGGAGTAGAAGATGTGTGTGAGCATTGCGGGGTGGGGCCGGGGGCTAATCACGTTCATATGTTTTGGTCCTGCCCAAAGCTAGAGGATTACTGGAAGGAGCTTTTTAGGGTAATTTCCAAGGTGGTGCATGTGAAACTGGACCCGGGTCCCTGGGAGGCCATATTCGGGGTGTCGGACCAGCCAGGGTTGGAAACGGGTGTGGAGGCAGATATCGTAGCCTTCGCCTTGTTGATCGCCCGGAGGCGGATCCTGTTGGGATGGAGAGCAGCTTCTCCACCCTGTGCCCTGGCGTGGCGGGGGGACCTGTTGGAATTCTTGACTCGTTAGAAGGTTAAGTTTGAACTGAGGGGAAGGACGGAGGGGTTCTACAAGTCATGGGTATTATTCATTCTGCACTTTCAAGAACTGGATAACATCGAACATTAGTTGTGGGTGGGGTGGGTAGGAGGGTTGGGGGGAGGGGCGCTGTGTGTATTAAGGGTGCTATGGGTAATTCCTAATTAATTTTTGTCATTTGTTTATGTAAATATGCGGGCTGATGTTTGGGGGTTGGTGGGAGGATGGGATCGTTGTTATTGTTATGGGGATTGACATATCTGTTGCTGATTATTGTTTTTTGTTGGTGGGTGTAAATTTGGGAGAAAATGTGAAAAAGGAGAATAAAAATATTTTTTTAAAAAGGTATGTGGATACCATCATTGTTATGTATCCGGGATTACATCCCTGCTGGGGAAGGATCACGTGATCTGTAGTGACGTCAACAAAGAGAGTTTTGCGCAGGCTTCAGTTTTCCATCTTGGATTGTGTGAGCAACATCTCCTGAGAAAACTTCTTGTCGTGTTTGTAAAAATCCAAGAGTGTGGCACCTCCATACTTTTCTCTTTGCAGAAAATTCAGAGATATAACAATCGTCTTCAATGGTTTCAGCCCCACCACTGGCCACAGCCTCGTCGATGGCTGCACCAGTATCGATGAGCATTGTCTTCTCCATTGGGGTAAGGATATGGAGCAATGGCTTCCCCTGCGGCCTCCAGTTGTATGACGTCTTGTCCTGCCACATTGAGGGACATGTATCAGTGAATGGAGTGCAAGCTGTTTGAGTGATGTGCGTTAGCTTGCCGTGTCTGAGAGTGTGGGTGAGAAGCTTGCAGTAAGTGTTGAGTCAGGATGAGGTGAAGCACATGAATGGTCGGTATGAGTTATGACTGATTGAGATTGCTGATGGGTGAGTGATGGGCATATGCTGCTTGGAGAAAGGTCTGAAGGTCTGAAGCTAAAGGTGCGTCACAATTGACGATGAATTCACTGACCTTGACCATTCATGTGAGGTCATTGAACTCTTGTGAGGCTGCATCCTGGTTCTTGGGGTTTGACCCCTGACATGGAAAGCCACAGTACCCTCTGCCTTATTTGCACAGATTGTCTGGAGAACCCACTTCTGCCTGTGGCTCAATATCATCTCTCTTCCTCTCCACCTCCTCCATTGAAGCCTCCAATGCAGCATCAGAGAGCCTTGGAGCATGCTGTCTGCCTTGAGTCATTGGTCAATGTGCTTCTTGCTCACGTTCTCTTCTGCCACCAGTTCCATAGGTGCTGCAGCCTCACTGCACTTCCCATTTAAGAGGTGCAGTATGGCTTTGAGTAGTTCAGGATACCTGTAAGTAATACTCGGCTCACACAAACTTGGTCCGCCTATGGAGGTGTGCAGCCACTGAGTTTGTTTATCACTGAGCTGCGCACGGCTATCGTGCAAATCTGCAGGGCAGTATGAAGTTGATTTGATGCCTGTGGAAGAAGGACTGGGCGTTAAGAATCCCAGTCGCTGTGCCTGTTTCAAGGGCTCAAATTAAATGTTGTCACCTGAATCTTTAAATGTCCTTTTTCTGGCAGTCTCTGACAGAGAGAACGGAGGATCCTGCTGCTGGCGAGGGCGTGCCGCATGTTCGGAAGATCAACCGGGATCAAAGGCCGTGTCTTTGGGAAGGGGCACCACCCTGCCAGGGAGGAGAGACCACCCTGCCAGGCAAGAGAGACCACCCTGCCAGGGAGGAGAAACCACCCTGCCAGGGAGGAGAAACCACCCTGCCAAGCCAGAGAGACCACCCTGCCAGGGAGGAGAAACCACCCTGCCAAGCCAGAGAGACCACCCTGCCAGGGAGGAGAAACCACCCTGCCAAACCAGAGAGACCACCCTGCCAGGGAGGAGAAACCACCCTGCCAGGGAGGAGAAACCACCCTGCCAAGCCAGAGAGACCACCCTGCCAGGCCAGAGAGACCACCCTGCCAGGCCAGAGAGACCACCCTGCCAGGGAGGAGAAACCACCCTGCCAAGCCAGAGAGACCACCCTGCCAGGGAGGAGAAACCACCCTGCCAGGCCAGAGAGACCACCATGCCAAGCCAGATAGACCACCATGCCAAGCCAGGGAGACCACCCTGCCAAGCCAGAGAGACCACCCTGCCAAGCCAGAGAATCATTCCAATTGCGCTGAAGCTGAATATCTGGGTCCAATACCTTAAGTTGATCGCCATGCTCTGATTTTGAACACTCAGCTGTCAGACCTGGAGCCAGACTCACTCCTGTTGCACCACTCTCAACCTTGGACAATAATCCATCAGCAACAGTGAGATTTCTCATTATTGCTACCCCACTTAACGTCATTCCTGTAGGACTGCAGTCTCCCAACCTCGTTGTCATTGAGCAACAGGTAACAATTGTTGTTTAAAACATTGGAATCCTTGAACTGCGGGAATGGGAAATCAGCATTAGTCAGATTGGTTGCCAATTATGTTAATGTAGTGTAGCGAGGTAAGGTTCAAACGCCCATCAGTGAATTAACAAAGTTAATATCAGAACAACCATGCACATAACAGAGCAGGGAAAAGGGGTCTTAGCCCTACAGCCTCAAAATTCCGACTGCTGGAACAGATCCAGGCAAGTCCCGGTGAGTTTCCAACGCGACTCCCCATTGGACCAGCAGGTCACATGACCCTTTCAGAAAACCACCTTGCATTATGCCGCACGGAACCTTTGGGGTGGAAATGCTGGTCTTCCCAGTGCTCCTTACAGAGTATGAGCTCTCCCACTAGGGTCGTGGTATCTCAATTAACCCATGTATATAAGGTCGGCTAGTAAGGCACTAACCTCGCGGAATCCGGTAGGGATCTACTGGGTAGTGTACATATCGTTTGTGTAAATATAACTTTTTTACTTATTTTACTTGGCGTGGACTCCCGTGTCCTTATTAAACTGGCGACGAGGATGGGATTGGTCTACGACACCACAGTTTTGGGGGCTGTTTATAAAATGTGGTCAATCCTGGTTGGTGGACAGTTAACCTTGGCTGGTTGAATACCAGCTGTCAACTGGTTAGCAGCCACTTGACCTTGGCTGGCTGAATACCGATTGATCTTGGTTAGTGGGCAGTTGGCCCCGTCTTGTTGAAACGCGGTTGGCATTGGTTGCTGGCTCAGCTTCTGCGGCATGTTGGAGGCAGTAATCCTTGGGTTGGCGTCTGGTTGCGCATTAAGACGCGCAATATTAATGATCGCGACAGCAGTTTCCCTTGAAAGTAACTGTCTCTTCCTTCTGATTTATTTACTCCCAAAGCTCCACCAAAGCTCATTTTTAACCAAAAGAGCTGTGAAACCATGAGGTCACGAGAAATTCTCAAAGGCGGCCAAATGAGAAAAGTTAATGAGCTGGAACCAATTGTGTGAACTCTTATTTCACAAGTACACTGGAGCCTTGGCTTGGATAACCAAGTGACTTCCTTAGCAGTTTAGCAGGGCCAAGATACTTCTAATATTACTACTGTAAAAGGCTCTGTATTTATAAAATACTGGAACTTGTTTTGGCGTAAGATGGTAGGAATGCTTAATAACACTTTATTTGACCCCCGCCCCTCCCCATTAGGCCTAATGTGCTATCAACCAACCGATACAGCTGGCAAAAACTAACCAATTGTCTCAAAGGAGTTGGCACTTTCCCCACACAGAAAAAGAAAGATCTAAGGTTAATCACATGTTAAGTCAAGAAGTTAGACTGAAAGTGAATCAGCTGTAGATAAACCAATTATTCTTCTGGTGTTATGACACCCTGGGTGAGTGCCCGGTCAGTTCCAGCCTCACAGACCCCGGAGTCCCAAGTGAATTAACCAATAATTAGTATTTTCCTGAGATCTTTAACCCCCGACTGCCCCCAATGAGTTACAGACACCATATTTATAAGTAAAACATTATCAAACTGTTTATTTATAACAAGAGGAAAAGATGAACATATGAAGGAAGTAATTGGAACTACGGTCTACTAGTCTATCTGTTCCCAAAACTCTATCTGAGAATTTTACAGACTTTTCAGTTTGCCTGATCTCTGTGCAGATATACCAGCTGTATTATAAAGAGAGTTCTCAGCTTGCGTTCTTCCCAGCCATTCAGACAGAGGAAACTGCTTGCAATCTTTCACTCCTGATGTCCCTTTCTCAGTTCTGACTGCTGTCTACAGTATTCTAAATAGGAGTGCATTCACTTTTAAATTGCCTGGCAGGTAGAGAGCAGAGGGAGAGTATCTTCCAGCTGCTTCCTGCCTGTCTCGACCTCACAGAATGCAGGACAAAAATGGAGCTCTTCACATGACCCACTTTACTTCAGGAAGATTCTGAATGGCTCCACCAATCACAAGCAACAACAGGATATGGCTCAGAATTTCAGATTCACCGGTTGGCAGCTGGTATATCAAATTGACATCATGATCTCTGCCACAGAACCCAAAGGGGAAGTCCTGGCTTGTTCATTAGACCAGGGGGTGTTTCGGTTTGTCCAAAGTCTATAACATAAGCACAACATCTCAGCGTTGTAGTCACTAGCAAGAAGATGTAGATCAAATCAAAGGCAGTCATCAGGACAGGAATTAAAAAGGAAACACAGAACAGACAGTAACCTAACAAGGGAATAAAACGAAGGATGCAAATTTGCTACTTATTTCATAGAATAGTAGCAAAAAACAAACCAAATACGATTATTTAAGTCAGATATCCAGGCCAAAACATCTGGTCTAACAGTGTGGAACCCTTGGAACCTGCCTGTGGATCTCTTCTGCGGGAAGTGTTTGACTATCTCTTAATGGGGATGATTCAGTCTTTCATCTATGGAAAAGGTGGCAGCACCCACCATGACCAGTTCTGAGGCAGTTAATGGTTGTCTATTATTTCTGGTTTGACCCTTCAGGTTGATTTTGGGGCTTTCTCAATAAGGAATCAATTTGGTAATTGCAGTTCTTTCAAGTATTACAAGAGTTTGCAGCAGTAATCGGTTTAGACATTACTGGAGGGAGCTGGAATACTGAAGGTGTGAAATTATATTCCTATACGCTTTAAGTAATCCCTAGAAGGTGTTGATTTTTCAAGGTACTTCGGCCAGGATTATCATTCCTGCTCATCTATTCAACACTTGCCAGAATCCTCGCCCAGTTTCCTGAGGCTAGGTATGGCAGACTCCCAGTGGGATAGACAAGGAATTGAGGAGATAGAGGTACTCCATAGATGGGAACTTTTGCACTCTGATGGACATTGACAGAGTTTGAGGCCGAGACATCTACAAGATGCACTGCAACAATGCACCAAGACTCATTTTTCAGCACCTTCCAAGTCCATGGCCTCAACAACCTTGGTGGACAAGGGCAGCAGATTCATGTGAACACCTGGATGTTCCTGGGGCCGACAGCCATTTTCTTCATGACAACCTTGGGAAGCAGTAGTAAGTAGGTTGCTGGGAGGGACATACCCCGGCATTCCAGGCACCATGTAACAATGTGGCAAAATGTCCCCAAGCAGGAGTAAGTGTGATGTTGGTTGAGGGGAAGAAATTTGCCAGGTCAGCAGGGGAGCCTTCCTTACTCTTCTACACAGAGGGCTCTCTCTTGTTCGCCTAAAGCAGACAGGGTAAGTGTTTCAGATCTCGTGTGCAAAATAGCATCTCCAACTAAAAAGCACTCCCTCAGTGAAGAACCAGCCAGGATTAAACAGAGTTAAGTCTCTGGAGTGGGTGATGTAGCCCCAAACCTCTGGCTATCAGGCAAGTAGGCTACCATAGAACCACAATTGACACTGGCATGGAGGATAGTGTGCCTGTATGTCCGTCCTCTCATTTCCCCAACACACCATGCTGAGAAAAATAAAGTGTCATGTGAAACTTCAATCAAAGCCTGAAGGAAAGATTCCTACTCAAATAGTTCCTCTGGGTCCGACAACAGAAAACTGCCCTTAATTAAGCTCTGACATGGAATTGGTAATCCCGTTCACACAAGCTACAAACATGTCAAGCACTTGTTACTGAGAAAGTGCTACACATGGAGATGCAGTCGGAGTGCACTAGCTGAATGATATATTCTGACTCTCCATGTTTGAGGCAACAGTCAACATTTTGTGTGAAGGGGGATGTGAGGCACCCGTCAGCTGTTGGCATTGCAGAAAATAATGTGCACTGGCCATGGTCCTCCGTTCCACATGGCACTGGAGATTCTCCAGTTGGGAGTGCTTGACCTCGTTGTCCACTGGGGCTGAAGTGCTTCACAGGTTGATGATTCTCAACCTCAGTGTGGATTGGCAAATTACAGAAGGAGCTTGGAGGGAGGGAGAGTTATATCTGACATACCTGAATGTGACATATTGCTGCAGAATATTGGGCATATCCAGATTGTCATCGGCAAAATGGGACCCTCCTTAGTAGATTATATCAACTATCGAGAATGGATGCTTGGCCTTGTGTGAAAATCTGGTCTGGTCACTGCTTACTACCAAACTATCCACCATTGGCATCACTGCTGTGCGAATATTATTACTTTAAGCTAAGGTTGAGGTAGCTTAACATGATATAAAGCTGATGGAGGAGCAAGGCATTTTGCTGGACAGGACATGAATGACAAGAGTTTATGTTGACGTTTATGTGAGTACTATGTTGAGTACTGGAGAACGGGCTACAAGCAATGATAACATGAGGATAATGTTATGAACACTTTAGGGACCAGTAGAATAAGATAAAACATTCCACAGTTTTAAACAAACAAAATAAACTTTACTTTCCAAAGTTAAAAAGTAAAACCCTCTACAATATCTATCTTATGCTCTTGACATTCAGAATTAACATAAAGTAAACATGAATTAACAGGCAAATCATGTTTGAACACACACCACACTGCACATTAAACGTCAGATGTGACCAGGACAGGTCCCACAGATTTCTCAACAACCACCACAGCCGTCAGTGTTCACCATCTTGTTAAAACTCTGTCTCCCTCACGAGGGAATACACTTTCGATGATCTAGCCTCTGAATTCTCTCACAAACCGCTCTGACTCGGTCCGTCTCAATGACTGTTGACCTCCAGATAGTTCAATCGCTTCTTCTAAGACTGTGCTCCACAAGATTCTCAAAGCTGATTTCCCGCCTCAAATTACCAGCACACTTCCAATTCTTCAACAGATTGCTAGCTTCATGAAGCTGGCATTGTTTTTCCATCTCTAGTCCTCTGGCTGCATCAAGTTATATCTAGCTCCCAGGGCTTCTCTGAGCCCTAACTATTTCCAGCACAGAACCAGCCACCCATTGCCACCTTCCCATCTCCCCAGTACTTCTTCTGTTCCCTGACCACCTGGAACCTACTAACAGTTCCCAAGGTTTCTTTGTGAGCTGTAAACCACACAAGGTCCAAATTGCAACCAATCCCCTATCCAGGAAACACGCAGATAAACTGAAACCAGAGTACCTTCTTAAACTCCACCCATCTCCACGATCAGGCAGCCTTTCAGGGTCCACTGAATGCTTTTAAAGTATTCTAGCTCGAATTCCAAAACAAGTAAACCCACCTGCTGTTTTGTTATTCCATCTCTTCTACTCTGACTCTATGATGGGTGACTTTCTGAACTGCCCTTTTGTTTTCGGTGTTCTGGAAATTTCTAAAACATTAATCTACCCAGAACTAAATATTATTTTTAAAACTTTGACGTGACCATGAACTGGATATTCGTCCCAATAGTCAAGACTGGAGGTGACAAAGACAGTACCGAGTACATGCTGCATTGTTGTAAGCCCCAGCCTTCCTGTTCCTGTTCCAGTGGCTCAGGCAGATGCTAAAGATCCCACCCTTTTGAGTACACTGTCCTGTGGGCTCAAGTGAGTTCAACCACTAGTGACCTGTATCATAGTCCAATGAACACAATCCAGAAAAACAATCAAAATTAACCAGCAAAACATAACTTCAAAGTCAAGCAGCTTGTTAGGCAATTGGGACCTGGATCAGATGAAGTCCAAACACTTGGAATTAAGAGATTTCTCTGTCAAGGTACTTGGTGAGATGGGCTTGGTATGACTTCCGGTGGCGGCCATGGTGTGAGTGGTCGCATACAGGGCAGCTCCTGCTTGAAGGCAGAGAAAAGCGCTTTTTTTTTTACACGAAATCGGGTGTAACTTCAATGGAAAAGTGTAACTGAAGGTTGGAGGAGAAGTTCCCCCCGGGAGTGGCATGCCTGCTCATCACCAAACCCAGCAGAAAACAGTGAAAGACCTGGCCAAGAGGTTGGAAGACATTTGTGGTGCAGCAGCCAGTGGAAGGATGGTGGAGGGGGAAGGGCTTGTGCAAGTAGCAAAGCCCCAGATGGAACAGTTAGTGGTCTTCATCAAGGATGAGTTCCACAGAAGGGGGTGTTGCCACAAACTTTGGGAAAGGCATCGATTTCCCTGTTGCTAAAAAAAATAAGGATCCGACGGAGTGTGGATCGTATAGGCCCATATCACTTCTGAATGTAGACGCAAAGGTATTGACGAAGGTACTGGCGGGTAGGCTGGAGGAGTGCCTCCCGAAGGTGATAGGTGAAGATCAGACGGGGTTCGTGAGAGGGAGGCAGTTCTTTTCAAACGTTAGAAGGGTATTGAACGTCATTATGGCACCGGCAGAAGGGAAGGAAACAGAGGTGGTTGTGGCATTGGACGCTGAGAAGGCGTTTGACCGGGTAGAATGGGGGTACTTGATGGCGGTTCTGGAGCAGTTTGGGATTGGACCAAGATTTGTGAACTGGGTAAAGCTATTATATAAGGAGCCGAGGGCGAAGTATCCGCACGAACAACATCAGCTCGAGATACTTTTCTGTCCACCGGGGGACTAGGCAGGGATGTCCTATGCCTCCCTGCCGTTTGAGCTTGTGATTGAGCTGTTGGCCATCGCATTAAGAAGTTCGTGGGTATGGAAAGTAATAGTGTGGGGGTGGGGCGGGGGGGGGGGGGGGGATACAGCATAGGGTGTCCTTATTTGCCTATGACTTTCTGTTATACGTGTCGGAACCGAGTGTGTCGATAGGGAGAATACTGGAGCTGCTTCGAGTGTTTGGGTCTTTCTCGGGGTACAAACTAAATCTAGACAAGAGTGAGTATTTTGTGGTGTCTCGGCTGGGGATGGTGCAAGGGTGGGGGGACTGCCATTCCATAGGGCAGGGACTCACTTTAGGTACCTGGGAGTGCAGGTTGCCCGGGAAGTGGGGGGGGGGGGGGGGGGGCTCCGCAGGTACAACATTTCTAGTTTGCTGGGGAGAGTAAAAGCTGATCTGGCAAGGTGGGATGGTCTCCCTCTGTCACTGGCGGGTCAGGTACAGGCGGTTAAAATGAACGTGTTGCCGCGATTTCTGTTTATTTTTCAATGCCAGCTGATCTTCCAGCCAAAGGTTTTCTTCAGAGAGATCGAGGGAAGGATTACTTCATTCATATAGGGAGGGAAGGTGGCCAGAGTTAGAATGGTGTTGCTACAGAGGGGAAGGCAGCCAGGGGGTTTGGGTCTTCCGAACCTGATGTACTATAACGACAGCTCAGGTTTGGGGTGCTCTACTCAGCGAAGCTTTGGGTGATGTATGAAGGCCGGGAATACTATTTTGAGACCCCAGAAGCGGCCAATGACTTTATCAAGGAGCACAAACTGGGGGAGAACTGAACTGGGCAATTCTGGGAGACTGAGGTGTTGGCACTTTGAAGTAATTGGGAATACAGGTAGAGTGGGGGTTGGGGGGTTCCTTTTCCTCCGATGTGGAGGTTTTTTTTCTTTTTACTGTTGGGTTGACAAAGGGTAGCAGGGGTGAAAAGTTTGTAAGGGGATGGCTGTTCCCCATCCCCCTCCTGCTGCCTGGGGCTGTGTTTTCCTTTTTGTTTGCTCTTGGGGAAGGTGACCTGTGTTTCGAGATGAGTCTTTGTTTCGATGGGGAAGAATGAGGTCAGCGGGGAACATTCCTCACAAAACAGAGAGGTGGTGGAAGGAGGAGGGGTGGAGGGTCAGTAGGAGGAGCCTTTGGGCAGGAGTTGCCATGCTGGTAGGTAACAGAAGTGAGGTGGGGGAGAAGGCTGAGAAAGGTGGCCGGGGGGGGTGCCGTGACAAGGTGAGGTTGGAGAAGAAACATGGTTAGGGGTGGAGAAAGGGGCCCTCTTGGATAGGCCAGGTATAGGGTGTAGAGCCAAAAGGGGAGGATGGCAGATGGTAGAGGGAAGTGGAGGCGTACGCTCCTAATAAGGCTGATTACATGGAACGTGCAAGGACTCAATGGACCGGTCAAAAGATCTCGGGTTTTTATGCACCTCAGGAGTTTGAAAGCGGAGGTGGTCTTTCTGCAGAGGCGCAGCTCCGCATGAAGAACCAGGTTCGGCTAAGGAAGGGGTGGGTTGGTCAGGTTTTCCACTTGGGGTTTAATTCAAAGTCACGGGGATGGCAATTTTAATGAGTAAGAAAACGGGGTTTGTGAGCACAAAGGAAATGAAGGACCTGGGTGGTAGATATGTGATAGTGAGTGGAGTATTAGATGGGACGTCGGTGGTACTGGTGAATGTATATGCACCGAATTGGGATGATTCAGGTTTAATGAGGGGTTGCTGGCAGCAATCCCGGACTTGGCGACGCACTTGTTGATTATGGGAGGAGATGTTAATTGTGTCCTTGAGACGAGGGTAGATAGATCGAGCCCCAGGTTAATGGGTAAGATACGATTGGTAAAGGATCTAGGCGGGTTTATGGAAAAGGTGGATATGGTTGACCCGTAGCACATCAGGGACCCAGGGGGAAGGGAATATTCTTTTTTCTCACATGTTTCTAGAGTGTATTCCAGAGTTGACTTTTTTGTGGTGATTCGGGAGGATTTGGTCAGAGCGGAGGGGGCAGATACGCGGGAATAGTAATCTCGGACCACGCGCCCCATTGGCTGGAGAGTCGCCTTAGATCGAGACGGGTGCAGAGGCCGGGATGGAGGCTTGATTCGGGGTTGTTGGCAGATAGTGGGTTTCATGACAAAGTGCGGGCTGTGATTAAAGATTACGGGGAGGTGTCGGCGGCCACACTCTGGGAAGCGCTAAAAGCAATGTTCCAAGGGGAGATTATCTCGTTCAAGGCACATGCGGATAGGGAAAGGAGGGCGAAATATGAACATCTAATAAACGAGATAGTGGAGGTAGATAAGGAGTACTCGAGGGTGCCCACCACGGAGGGATTAGCGAGGAGAAACATTTACAGGGGCAATTTGACAGGCTGACAATGAGAAAGGCGGTAGGAGAGCTGTGTAGGGCAAGAGGGGTGCAATACAAATAGGAGGAGAAGGTGTGTCGAATGTTAGCACATCAGCTACAGAGGCAGGCCGTGTCCAGGGAAATGTTGAAGATACGGACTGGGGCAGGGGGTGTTGTGCCAGATCCGGGGAAGATAAACGAGGCGTTTAGGGATTATTTAGGGAGCTGTACAGGGCAGACCCAGGGTGTACAGGGCAGACCCAGGGTGTGGAGGGGGTCGACACGGGATGGTTCTTAGATGAATTGGAGTTTCCTCAGCTGGAGGTAGAGAATAGGCAGGCGCTAGAAGAGCCCATGGAGCTGAGGGAGATATTGGACAGTATAAGGGCTATGAAGTCAGGAAAGGCCCCAGGGCCCCATTGCTACCCGGCGTAATTTTACAAGAAGTTTCGACGGACGTGGCACCACATCTCTTGGGGGTGTTTAATGAGGTGTTGGAGAAGGGGGAGCTGCTGGAGACGATGACATTAATACCAAAAAAGGGATTTGGGTCACGTAGGCCCATTTCATTGTTAAATACACACGTGAAAGTGCTGGCTAAGTTGGTGCCGGGAAGGGTAAAAGATGTGTCCCAGGGTGGTTACGGTTTCATAAAGGGCAGGCATTTCCAGTAAAAAAAGGAGGCTATAACTGTGATCATGACCCCGTCGAGAGCTCAGGTACTGAAGGTAGTGGTGGCCATAGATGCGGAGAATGCATTCGCCCAGGTGGTGTAGCGGTACCTGTTTGAGATCCTGGGAAGGTCTGTTTTGGGCAGATGTTTGTGACATGGGTGCGCCTGTTATATGTGGCACTGAGGGCGAGTGTGCGGACCAATGACATGGGGTCATGGAACTTTGAACTACACAGGGGAACAAGGTAGGGATGCCCGCTGTCGCCGCTGCTGTTTGTGCTGGCTATAGAGCTCTGGCAATGGCTCTTAGGAGGTCAGCAGAGTGGTGAGGGATTATGAGGGGACGGAGGGAGCATCGGGTGTCGCTATACGCGGAAGACCTACCGTTGACTGTATCAGACCTACTGGGGAGCATGGAGAGGATCATGGGCCTGTTGGGGAGGTTTGGGGTATTCTTGGGATATAAAGTAAATGCAGGGAAAAGCGAAGTGTTCCCGGTGAATGAGTTGGGTCAGTGAGCCAATTTCGGGGAGATGTTAGTTAAGGTGGCCAGAGACAGGTTTAGATACCTGAGGATTTAGATAGCGAGGGAATGGGCGAGGCTTCACAAATGAAATTTAACAAAACTGGTGGAGGAGGTTAGGGAGGACCTCTAGAGGTGGCACACGCTGCACTTGCCTTTGGCAGGGATGGTCCAAGTGGTGAAGATGAACATTCCGCCGAGGTTCCTGTTCATATTCCAGACACTTCCAATCTTTATACCGAAGGCCTTCTTTCGAAAACTAGATACGATTATTTCGGACTTTGTATGGGCAGGGAAGGTGTCAAGGGTTAAGAAACCCTGTTACAGAGGCAGCAGGGAGGTTTGGCATTGCTAAACCTGCTACATTACTATTGGGCAGCGAACATGGAGAAGGTGAGGCGATGATGGGAAGGATAAAAGGTAGAATAGGTTAGGATGGAGGAGGAATCCTGTAAGGGGTCCAGCTTAAGGGCTATGGTTACGGCAGCATTGTCAATGGTGCCATGCAGATACTCAGGGAGCCCGGTGGTGCAGTTCACGGTGAAGATCTGGAACCAGCTGAGGAGGCACTTTAGGATAGAGGGGATGTGGGTGTTAATGGCGTTGTGTGAAAACCACGGTTTGAGTCGGGGGGGATAGATGGTATAAATAAGAAGTGGAGAAAAGTGGGGCTGGTTAAGGTGAGGCATTTGTATCTGTGTGGTAGTATGACTAGAGGTACTACGGTACCTGGGAGTGTGAGCTGCTATTGGTGTAGAAGGCTTGCTGCCCATTGGCCCAAGTGTTGTCTTCTCATTGGTCGAAGGAAGGTAGCTCCGCCTACGAGGCGGAGTATAAGAACCCGTGTTTCCCAGCAGCCATCGTTCTTTCTGTACTCAAGCTGCTGGGCACACTTCTTGTAGATTAAAGCTTTCGATTCGGACTACTCCTTCGTTTCTGTGTTCATTGATCGCGCATCAATCTGGAAGAGGGGTTTGCAAGTATAGATGAATTGAAGGAGCGGGTAGAGCTCCCGAAAGGAAGTGAGTTTATTTAACTGCTGGTAAAGGACTTTTGTGCTGAAAGTTTGGAAAGAGTTCCCCAGGTTGCTGAGGTACACCCTGCTGGAGCGACTGTTGCTTCTGGATGTGGAAGGGGAGGACAAGATTCGAGACATATACTGATGGCTGGGAGTGCAGGGAGGTGAGCGGGTGGTGAAGATTAAGGAGAAGTGGAAAGGGGAATGGGAGAGGAGAAAAACTAGGGAGTATGGAGTGAAGCTACGAAGGGTAAGTGTGATCTTCTCGTGCGCAAGGTGAGCCTGATACAGTTCAAGGTGCTACACAGGGTACAAATGACTCAGGCAGAAATGAGTGGGTTCTTTCAGGGAGTGGCAGATGAGTGTGAGAAGTGTGGACGAGGACCAGTGAATCACACACACATGTTCTGGGGCTGCAAAACGTGGGAGAGATTCTGGGCAGGAGTGTTCACGGCGCCAACAAAGATAGTGGGGGAGAGCTGAGCCGGATTCTTTGGTGACGATATTTGGGATATCGGAGAAGACGGAGCTGATGGAGGGGGGGGAAGGCCGATGATGTGGCCTTCGCCTCTCTGATTGCCCAACAAAGAATTTTATTGGAGTGGCAGTCAGCAACGCCACTGGGGGTAGCGGCCTGGCTGGGGACTTACATGGCTTTCTTCTGCTGGAAAAGGTCGAGTACGAGTTAAGGGGTTCAGTGGAAGATTTTGAGGCAAGGTGGCGGATGTTTGTGCGCGTGTTTGAGGAGTTGTTTGTCGCGGGGGGGGGGGGGGGGGCGGGGTGAGGGAGGTGAAAAAAGGGGAAAATATGTACACACTGTATAGTTGTGTTGGGGAGTTTGTTTCCCGAATTCTTTGTGTGTTGTAACTTTTTATATATTTTGGAATAAAATACATTTAAAAATAAGATTAGGGCTTGGTACAGTTCGAGGCCAGTGCCACAGAAACTACTCCAACATAAAGAGAATGACTGGGTGGGAAGGAGAACAATCTCACACTTCTGGGGTTGTGGCAGTGTCGAAGGGGTTTTATTCCTTATGTAGCTCATGATGTACTGCCCCAGAAGTGTTTGATGGGCTGTGTAGAGGGAGCGTTACTCCATAACATCGCCCCTCTCCCCTCTGGTCCATCTCATCCGCTGCTGAGACCCTTCGTCATGCCTCTGACACATTTAAACCTATTCCAAAGACGTATTCGTTGGCCTCCCATTTCCCCCCCCTTCACACTTTCCAATCATCCAAACTTCTGCAATCCATATTCTATCTTCCATTCACCCATTCTCGCTGACCAACAGTGGCTGATGGCCTAGTAACACAGTAATATTAAAATGATCATTCTTCTTTTCAAATTCCTCCAAGGCCTCACTTCTCCCAATCTCTGAAATGTCCTCCACCCCTACAAATCCCCACTATTTTTGCAATCTAGTCTCTTCTGCATCAATAATGTCCATCACTCCACCTTTGGCAGCCATGCCTCTTTTATAATTCATTCATGGGACGTGGACGTCGCTGGCTAGGCCCGCATTTATTAGCCATCCCTAATTCAAGGGGCATTCTAGAGCCAGCCACATTGCTGGGGTCTGCAGTCACATGTAGGCCAGAACAGGTAAGGATGGCAGATTTCCTTCCCGAAAGGACATTAGTGAACCAGATGGGTTTTTCAAAAATCGACAATCCAAGCTATTATTTCCATCTGCCGTGGTGGGATTCAAACCCAGGTCCCCTGAGCTTTACCCTGAGTCTCTACATCAGTGTTTTTCAAACGTTTTTGCCCGGGACCCATTTTTACCAAAACACCAGCCTGAAGGACCCATGCCGGCCGACCTTCGCAGCTTACACTGGCCGACCTTCGTGACTCATGCCGGCTGGCCTTTGGGACCCACGCTAGCTAACCGTTGCATGTCAGCCGACCTTCTGGGCCCACGCCGAACTTCGCGATTCAAGCCGCCAAACAGCATGGCCCACCACTTTCACTTAACTTTAATGTAACTTTAATGAACCTGCTTGGTCCTCATTGTTATGTTCTGTGTAACGGCCGTAGTACAGATGCACACAGAACATCTAGCTCTTTGACTAGTAAGATGATTTATTAACAAAATTAACACGTATAAAGATAACTAACGAATTGTCATACAGACAGTAACGAATAAATTAATTCAATGAATTCTCTTGGAGTTACTTCTAGTGCAACCATCCACATGTACGTCTTACTACCAACTGGATGGTGTGTCAAGTCATATGACAGATCTATATTGCCATAGCTGGCTGGAGGTCACATCGCTAGCTATATTACACTCATGACTCAACTTGCTTTGTCATTCAATGTTACATTTCTGCTAAGGACTTCAGCTGCTGAGTTAAGATCTCATTGCATCCATTGAAAAAAAATCAAGTGGTTTGTCCTCGAACTTGCCATGCTTAGTCTTCAAATATCTTTGATGTTTTAAGGGTTTAAATCTTTTATTTGCCAGTACTTCTCTGCATATAACACACATGACCTTTGCATCCTGATTTGCAGAGGCATAATTAGTAAACCCAAACCTCAAGTTGTCATCTCTATGCTGCTTTTTTCCTGTTTTCAGCATTTTCTTCATGGGTTGTTCACCAGAGGCCCTGAAGCTCAGGCCAGCACTGCTGGCAGCTACAAATTGGAGGAATCTCTCTTGCGCCCAGAGCACGTGACGTCAGTGTACGGGCACGTGACCTGCTCTCTGCCGCTGCTTCTGGAGAGAATACTCCATCGATTTTTAAAAATAATCTGCTCCTGGGTCAGCACGCTGACATCAGGAGGAGGTGTTCTGTCTTGCTGTGCTCCGGGGCACTGCTGAGGAGGCATGTGTGCGCGGGATGGCAGGCATTCCGAGAGACCGTCGTGGACGAAATATTTAAAGCCAGTGGCGGCCGTTGGGCACTTCCTCCCTTGATCGGGATCATCGTGACCGTGGCCCCGTGACCTTCCCGACAACCGCCCATGACCCACCGTGACGGTCGCGCCCCTGAGTTTGAAAATGACTGCTCTACATCACCAGTCCAGTCAGATTACCACTATGTCACCGTCTCCCCCGAGGCCCGAAGCTCTGAAGCAGAGCTCAGAGTTCAGGCAAGTCTTCAATGAAAGCACCAAGCAAAAGTGCCTCTTACACCCACCTATGAGGGGCAGTCAGGGCCTCATTGTAATATTTCATCCCAAGAAGCAGCATCTGCAACAGTGTGGCACTCCCTCAGTACCAGCATCGCCTTTGATGTTCAATGCTCAAGTCCTGGAGTGGGACTCGAAATAAGAGCACTGATTACTCGGAGGCAATCGTGACCAACTGAGGCACACGGGCTGCACTAAAGGGAAGGAACACAATTTGTTTTGCTGCCCCACTAATTTTTCTCTGGCTTTCACACAGGAGAATATTTTTTTATTCTGGTGACTCCAGGGCAATCCTAAAGGATTGTCAGCCTTCAGTAAGTTACTCTGTTAATGTCAGCCTTTCTTTGCCAATGAGACTGCTGCAGATTCTCTTCAAACAGCTGCCACTAGATGGTGCAGGAGTTCTCACATTCACCTTTCCCCAGCCTCAGTCACTGTTATGTTTGTTAACCTGTGCAATGACTCTTTCATGAATTGACTTTCTGCAGTTAGTCAGACGATTAGAAACACGGGACAGCCGTTCTAAACCGGCGTGTTAGCGTGTTGTACAGCTGCAATGTTTCCAAACGCCCTCAAAGCTGCTCCTCCACTGCGTTCAGGATCGAGGTCACTGTCTGTGCAGAGTCTGCACTTTCTCCCCATGTCCGCGTAGGTTTCCTAAGGGGTGTTCTGGTTCCCTCCCACAGTCCAAAGACGTGAAGGTTAGATGGATTGGCCATGATAAATTGCCCAAAGGTTAGGAGGGGTTATTGGGCTACGGGGATAGGGTGGAAGTGAGGGCTTAAGTGGGTCAGTGCAGACCCGATGGGCTGAATGGTCTCCTTCTGCACTGTATGTTCTATGTTCTATGAGGTGAAGCCACCCAACCTGAAAAGACCACGTAGACCCCAAGAAGGGACAGCTATCACTTTTTTTAAAAACAATTTTATTCAGATTTTCACAAAATATCAATAAAGAAAATATTAACAGAAAAAAAAATATTAACAGCTAATAAAAACAAGAAAGAGCAAACCCCCCCCAGTAAATACAAAAAAGAAGAAATAGATTAACACCTGTCATAGACAAGGAACACATGTACACGTCCCTCCAAACCAACCCACCGAAACGACCCCCCCCCCCAGGTTGCTGCTGCTGCCGGCCTATTTCCCTACCGTTCTGCCAGGAAATCTAGGAAAGGCTGCCACCGCCTGAAAAACCCCTGTACTGATCCCCTCAGGGCAAATTTCACCCTCTCCAATTTGATGAACCCCGCCATATCATTGATCCAGGCCTCCACGCTTGGGGGCCTCGCATCCTTCCACTGAAGAAGAATCCTCCGTCGGGCTACTAGGGACGCAAAGGCCAGAACACCGGCCTCTTTCGCCTCCTGCACTCCCGGCTCCACCGCAACCCCAAAAATTGCGAGTCCCCAGCCTGGCTTGACCCTGGATCCCACCACCCTCGACACTGTCCTTGCTACACCCTTCCAAAATTCCCCCAGCACTGGGCATGCCCAAAACATATGGGCATGGTTCGCTGGGCTCCCCGAGCACCTAGTACACCTGTCTTCGCCCCCAAAGAACCTGCTCATCCTCGTCCCGGTCATATGAGCCCCATGCAACACCTTAAACTGTATGAGGCTAAGCCTCGCACAAGAAGAGGAGTTCACCCTTTCCAGAGCATCCGCCCACGTCCCCTCCTCAATCTCCTCACCTAGCTCCTCTTCCCATTTACCCTTCAGCTCCTCCATGGCCTCGTCTACCTTCTGCATCACTTGGTACATGTCCGAAATCCTCCCTCCTCCAACCCACACCCCCGAGAGCACCCTGTCCCATACCCCACGTGGGGGCAGCAAGGGGAACCCCGCCATCCGCCGCCTGGCAAACGCCGTTGCCTACATATACCTAAAAATGTTCCCCGGCGGGAGCCCGAATTTCCCCTCTAACTCACTCAGGCTCGCAAACTTCCCGTCAACAAACAGGTCCCTCAACCTCCTAACACCTGCCCTTTGCCAACTCAGGAACCCGCCATCGATTCTCCCTGGAACAAACTGGTGGTTCCCCTGTATCGGGGACACCATTGAGGCCCTCACCTCCCCCCGTGCCGTCTCCATTGCCCCCAAATTTTGAGGGTAGCCGCCACCACCGGGCTCGTGGTATACCTCGTTGGAGGAAGCGGCAATGGCGCCGTTACCAGCACCTCCAGGCTCGTGTCCACGCAGGACGCCATCTCCATCCTCTTCCATGCTGCCCCTTCCCCGTCCATTACCCACAGAGGTTGGGCAGCGCCAGCCCCCCCCTATCCCTGCCCCGCTCTAAAAACACCCTTCTCACCCTCGGAGTCCCATGCGCCCATACAAACCCCGTAATACTCCTGTTGACCCTCCTAAAAAAGGCCTTTGGGATAAGGATGGGGAGGCACTGGAACAGGAACAAAATCCTCGGGAGCACCGTCATCTTGACTGACTGCACCCTGCCCGCCAGCGACAGCGGCAACATGTCCCACCTCTTAAACTCCTCCTCCATTTGCTCCACCAGCCTTGTAAGGTTAAGCTTGTGTAGGGCTCCCCAGCTCCTGGCCACCTGGACTCCCAGGTATCTAAAGCTCCTCTCCGCCCTTTTTAGGGGGAGCCTACCAATCCCCTCCTCCTGATCCCCCGGGTGCACGACGAACAACTCGCTCTTACCCAGGTTGAGCTTGTACCCCAAGAAGTCCCTAAATTCCCTGAGAATCTTCATCACCTCCGGCATTCCCCCCAATGGGTCCGCCACATACAGCAATAAGTCATCCACATAGAGCGGCACTCGATGCTTCTCCCCCCCCGCACCAGCCCCCTCCAGTTCCTCGACTCCCTCAACTCCATGGCCAGGTGTTCGATTGCCAACGAAAAGGGCAAGGTATAACCAAAAGTACTCCGATCTCCTCCTATTCGTGGCCACGCTCGCCATCGGGGCCTCATATAACCTCACCCATCTGACAAACCCCTCCCCAAACCCCAAACCTTTCCAGCACCTCCCACAAGTACCCCCACTCAACCCTATCAAAGGCCTTCTCCGCGTCTAGCGCCACCACTATCTCCGCTTCCCCCGCTACCGTCGGCATCATTATTACATTCAAGCGCCTCCGTATGTTGGTGTTCAGCTGCCTTCCCTTCACGAACCCCGTCTGGTCCTCGTGGATGACCCACGGCACAAAGTCCTCTATCCTTGTGGCCAAGATCTTCGCCAACAGCTTGGTGTCTACATTTAACAGCGAGATCGGCCTGTATGACCCACACTGCAAGGGGTCCTTGTCCTGCTTAAGGATCAAGGAAATCAGCGCCCGGGACATAGTCGGGGGCAAAGCCCCCCCTCCCTTGCCTCGTTAAAGGTGCTAACCAACAGGGGGCCCAGCAGGTCTACATAGATTTTATAGAATTCGACCGGGAACCCATCCGGCCCCGGCGCCTTCCCCGACTGCATGCTCCCTATCCCTTTGACCAGCTGCTCCAACAGCTATCACTTTTAAGGGTTAGAAGGAGCCCAGCCCCTCGTGTCTCCACTCGTCTGATGAAGGAGCTACACTCCAAAAGCTGGTGATTCAAAACAAACCTGTTGGACTTTGACCAGCTGTTGTAAGACTTCATACTGTCTACACATGGGGCCTGCCTGTCCCTTTAATAATTAAAGGGATACATATCACATCTTCCTCCCCTCCCCCGACACTCCCCCACCTTCAGGGCTCTCCAACCTTCCACATCATCTTCACTGACTCACTTCAAGACCGTCAGGTGCCGCTTTCCACCTCTTTAATGCAAGCAGCTGGTCGGATGGGGTGAACATGTGGCCACGTTGTTGAAATAGCCTCATCCTCAAAATGATGGTGTCAGGAAGATTTGACACCAGCCCTACCACCCCCACTCCCCGAACCATGGGCGGGATTCTCTCAGCCCACGCCATGTGGCCGGGTGCAAATCGCGTGATGCCACCCTGACGCCGGAACGCCGATTCTCCGGTGAGCGGAGAATCGGCGCTCATTGGCGCCGGCGCGGTGCCAGTAGAGTCCCCCCCCCCCCCCCCCCCCCCCCCCACGGTGATTCTACGCCCGGGTTGGGCCAAGTGGTCGCCCAAAAAAGCCCGAGTCCCGCCGGCGCCATCCATCCTGTCGGGGGCGGCCTGCTTGGCGGGGGGGGGGGGGGGGATTCCGACCCGGCCGGGGGGGGGGGGTCTCATTTGCTCCGCGCCGGCCCCTGTAGCCCTACGCCATGTTGCGTCAGGACCGGTGTGGCGAAAGGGAGCTACTGCTCATGGCGGTCACAATCGTGCCAGCCGCAGCGTGCATGCGCAGACCCACGGCGCCCATTTGACGCCGGTATCGGCAGCTGGAGCGGCGTGGGTCGCTCCAGTGCCGTGCTGGCCCCCTGAAGGGCAGAGGATTGCAAAACATATCGGTCCGATGACGCCGTCATTAAACTCTCCAGTTTTTATGACGGCGTCAGCACTCTGCCTTCAGGTGGGATAATCCCGCCCCATGTTCCCAGTTAATATTACTCCACATCGCTTACAACCCACAGCCCCCTCCCCCCAGAGTGCAGAGAACAGAATTTATTTTCATTTCTGCTCTTGCTTCAGGCTCAATCATGTCCTCTTGTTTATTCCTGTGATCTATTCTCACAGCTCCTGGACAAATAATCTCTTCAATGGCACGGGCTGGTGAGGGCAGTGATATTGTTACTGGACTGGTAACCCAAGGAAAAATAGCCCTTTAGCCTCTCTGCAGTCGTTAGAGATTTTAATTCACTTTAAAGAATCTAAAAATTACAAAAAGCTGGAATCAGTGAAAGTGGCAATGCAGATGTCACATTGTCATAAAAATCCACTGCGTTAGGCAGTCCCTTGCACTAGAGATGGGAAAACACTGCTCGCTTCCTCAACTCATCCCGCATCTCAGGAACAAGCAATGAGGTCACTTGTTACTTTAAAGATTAAAAGCATTATGAACCTTTCGAACAAGGTCCATTCCGTAAAGAATTATAGCTCTGGAGGCAGGTGCGGTGGATCTGAGTGAGTCAGAGTGCTGGATCTGTGTGAGTCAGGGTGCTGGATCTGTGTGAGTCAGAGTGCTGGATCTGTGTGAGTCAGAGTGCTCGATCTGTGTGAGTCAGTGCTGGATCTGTGTGAGTCAGAGTGCTGGATCTGTGTGAGTCAGAGCGCTGGATCTGTGTGAGTCAGAGTGCTGGATCTGTGTGAGCCAGTGCTGGATCTGTGAGAGTCAGAGTGCTGGATCTGTGTGAGTCAGAGCGCTGGATCTGTGTGAGTCAGAGTGCTGGATCTGTGTGAGTCAGAGTGCTGGATCTGTGTGAGTCAGTGCTGGATCTGTGTGAGCCAGAGTGCTGGATCTGTGTGTGTCAGAGTGCTGGATCTGTGTGAGTCAGAGTGCTGGATCTGTGTGAGTCAGAGTGCTGGATCTGTGTGAGTCAGAGTGCTGGATCTGTGTGAGTGAATGCTGGATCAGTGTGAGTCAGAGTGCTGGATCTGTGTGAGTCAGAGTGCTGGATCTGTGTGAGTGAATGCTGGATCAGTGTGAGTCAGAGTGCTGGATCTGTGTGAGTCAGAGCGCTGGATCTGTGTGAGTCAGAGTGCTGGATCTGTGTGAGTCAGAGTGCTGGATCTGTGTGAGTCAGAGTGCTGGATCTGTGTGAGTCAGAGTGCTGGATCTGTGTGTGTCAGAGTGCTGGATCTGTGTGAGTCAGAGTGCCGGATCTGTGTGAGTCAGAGTGCTGGATCTGTGTGAGTCAGTGTCCTCGATCTGTGTCAGTCAGAGTGCTGGATCTGTGTCAGTCAGAGTGCTGGATCTGTGTGAGTCATGGTGCTGGATCTGTGTGAGTCAGAGTGCTGGATCTGTGTGAGTCAGAGTGCTGGATCTGTGTGAGTCAGAGTGCTGGATCTGTGTGAGTCAGAGTGCTGGATCTGTGTGAGTCAGTGTCCTCGATCTGTGTGAGTCAGAGTGCTGGATCTGTGTGAGTCAGTGCTGGATCTGTGTGAGTCAGAGTGCTGGATCTGTGTGAGTCAGAGTGCTGGATCTGTGTGAGTCAGAGTGCTGGATCTGTGTGAGTCAGAGTGCTGGATCTGTGTGAGTCAGAGTGCTGGATCTGTGTGAGTCAGAGTGCTGGATCTGTGTGAGTCAGGTGCTGGATCTGTGTGAGTCAGTGCTGGATCTGTGTGAGTCAGAGTGCTGGATCTGTGTGAGTCAGAGTGCTGGATCTGTGTGAGTCAGAGTGCTGGATCTGTGTGGTCAGAGTGCTGGATCTGTGTGAGTCAGAGTGCTCGGATCTGTGTGAGTCAGTGCTGGATCTGTGTGAGTCAGAGTGCTGGATCTGTGTGAGCCAGTGCTGGATCTGTGTGAGTCAGAGTGCTGGATCTGTGTGAGTCAGAGTGCTGGATCTGTGTGAGTCAGAGTGCTGGATCTGTGTGAGTCAGAGTGCTGGATCTGTGTGAGTCAGAGAGCTGGATCTGTGTGAGTCAGAGTGCTGGATCTGTGTGGGTCAGGAGCTGGATCTGTGTTGTGTCAGAGTGCTGGATCTGTGTGTATCAGAGTGCTGGATCTGTGTGAGCCAGTGCTGGATCTGTGTGAGTCAGAGTGCTGGATCTGTGTGAGTCAGAGCTGGATCTCTATGAGTCATGGTGCTGGACCTGTGTGAGTCAGAGTGCTGGATCTGTGTGAGTCAGAGTGCTGGATCTGTGTGAGTCATGGTGCTGGACCTGTGTGAGTCAGAGTGCTGGATCTGTGTGAGTCAGAGTGCTGGATCTGTGTCAGTCAGAGTGCTGGATCTGTGTGAGTCAGAGTGCTGGATCTGTGTGAGTCAGTGCTGGATCTGTGTGAGTCAGAGTGCTGAATCTGTGTGAGTCAGAGTGCTGGATCTGTGTGAGTCAGTGCTGGATCTATGTGAGTCAGAGCGCTGGATCTGTGTGAGTCAGAGTGCTGGATCTGTGTGAGTCAGAGTGCTGGATCTGTGTGAGTCAGAGTGCTGGATCTGTGTGAGTCAGAGTGCTGGATCTGTGTGAGTCAGAGTGCTGGATCTGTGTGAGTCAGAGTGCTGGATCTGTGTGAGTCAGAGTGCTGGATCTGTGTGAGTCAGAGTGCTGGATCTGTGTGAGTCAGTGCTGGATCTGTGTGAGTCAGAGTGCTGGATCTGTGTGAGTCAGAGTGCTGGATCTGTGTGAGTCAGAGTGCTGGATCTGTGTGAGTCAGAGTGCTGGATCTGTGTGAGTCAGAGTGCTGGATCTGTGTGAGTCAGAATGCTGGATCTAGTGTGAGTCAGAGTGCTGGATCTGTGTGAGTCAGAGTGCTGGATCTGTGTGAGTCAGAGTGCTGGATCAGTGTGAGTCAGAGTGCTGGATCTGTGTGAGTCAGAGCGCTGGATCTGTGTGAGTCAGAGTGCTGGATCTGTATGAGTCAGAGTGCTGGATCTGTGTGAGTCAGAGTGCTGGATCTGTGTGAGTCAGAGTGCTGGATCTGTGTGTGTCAGAGTGCTGGATCTGTGTGAGTCAGAGTGCTCGATCTGTGTGAGTCAGAGTGCTGGATCTGTGTGAGTCAGAGTGCTCGATCTGTGTGAGTCAGAGTGCTGGATCTGTGTGAGTCAGAGTGCTGGATCTGTGTGAGTCATGAGTGCTGGATCTGTGTGAGTCAGAGTGCTGGATCTGTGTGAGTCAGAGCTGGATCTGTGTGAGTCATGGTGCTGGATCTGTGTGAGTCAGAGTGCTGGATCTGTGTGAGTCAGAGCTGGATCTGTGTGAGTCAGAGTGCTGGATCTGTGTGAGTCAGAGTGCTGGATCTGTGTGAGTCAGAGTGCTGGATCTGTGTGAGTCAGAGTGTCCTGGATCTGTGTGAGTCAGAGTGCTGGATCTGTGTCAGTCAGAGTGCTGGATCTGTGTGAGTCATGGTGCTGGATCTGTGTGAGTCAGAGTGCTGGATCTGTGTGAGTCAGAGTGCTGGATCTGTGTGAGTCAGAGTGCTGGATCTGTGTGAGTCAGAGTGCTGGATCTGTGTGAGTCAGAGTGCTGGATCTGTGTGAGTCAGAGTGCTCGATCTGTGTGAGTCAGTGCTGGATATGTGTGAGTCAGAGTGCTGGATCTGTGTGAGTCCAGTGCTGGATCATGTGTGAGTCAGAGTGCTGGATCTGTGTGATGTCAGAGTGCTGGATCTGTGTGAGTACAGCGCTGGATCTGTGTGAGTCAGTGTGCTGGATCTGTGTGAGTCAGAGTGCTGGATCTGTGTGAGTCAGAGTGCTGGATCTGTGTGTGTCAGAGAGCTGGATCTGTGTGTGTCAGAGTGCTGGATCTGTGTGAGTCAGTGCTGGATCTGTGTGAGTCAGAGTGCTGGATCTGTGTGAGTCAGAGTGCTGGATCTGTGTGAGTCAGAGTGCTGGATCTGTGTGAGTCAGAGCTGCTGGATCTGTGTGAGTCAGAGTGCTGGATCTGTGTGAGTCAGAGTGCTGGATCTGTGTGAGTAGATGCTGGATCTGTGTGAGTCAGAGTGCTGGATCTGTGTGAGTCAGAGTGCTGGATCTGTGTGAGTCAGTGCTGGATCTGTGTGAGTCAGAGTGCTGGATCTGTGTGAGTCAGAGTGCTGGATCTGTGTGAGTCAGAGTGCTGGATCTGTGTGAGTCGAGTGCTGGATCTGTGTGAGTCAGAGTGCTGGATCTGTGTGAGTCAGAGTGCTGGATCTGTGTGAGTCAGAGTGCTGGATCTGTGTGAGTCAGAGTGCTGGATCTGTGTGAGTCAGAGTGCTGGATCTGTGTGAGTCAGAGTGCTGGATCTGTGTGATGTCAGAGTGCTGGATCTGTGTGAGTCAGAGTGCTGGATCTGTGTGAGTCAGAGTGCTGGATCTGTGCGAGTCAGTACTGGATCTGTGTGAGTCAGAGTGCTGGACCTGTGTGAGTCAGAGTGCTGGATCTGTGTGAGTCAGAGTGCTCGATCTGTGTGAGTCAGTGCTGGATCTGTGTGAGTCAGAGTGCTGGATCTGTGTGAGCCAGTGCTGGATCAGTGTGAGTCAGAGTGCTGGATCTGTGTGTGTCAGAGTGCTGGATCTGTGTGAGACAGCGCTGGATCTGTGTGAGTCAGTGTGCTGGATCTGTGTGAGTCAGAGAGCTGGATCTGTGTGAGTCAGAGTGCTGGATCTGTGTGTGTCAGAGAGCTGGATCTGTGTGTGTCAGAGTGCTGGATCTGTGTGAGTCAGTGCTGGATCTGTGTGAGTCAGAGTGCTGGATCAGTGTGTGTCAGAATGCTGGATCTGTGTGAGTCAGTGCTCGATCTGTGTGAGTCAGAGTGCTCGATCTGTGTGAGTCAGAGTGCTGGATCTGTGTGAGTCAGAGTGCTGGATCTCTATGAGTCATGGTGCTGGACCTGTGTGAGTCAGAGTGCTGGATCTGTGTGAGTCAGAGTGCTGGATCTGTGTCAGTCAGAGTGCTGGATCTGTGTGAGTCAGAGTGCTGGATCTGTGTGAGTCAGAGTGCTGGATCTTTGTGAGTCAGAGTGCTGGATCTGTGTGAGTCAGTGCTGGATCTGTGTGAGTCAGAGTGCTGGATCTGTGTGAGTCAGAGTGCTGGATCTGTGTGAGTCAGAGTGCTGGATCTGTGTGAGTCAGAGTGCTGGATCTGTGTGAGTCAGAGTGCTGGATCTGTGTGAGTCAGAGTGCTGGATCTGTGTGAGTCAGAGTGCTGGATCTGTGTGAGTCAGAGCTGCTGGATCTGTGTGAGTCAGAGTGCTGGATCTGTGTGAGTCAGAGTGCTGGATCTGTGTGAGTCAGAGTGCTGGATCTGTGTGAGTCAGAGTGCTGGATCTGTGTGAGTCAGAGTGCTGGATCTGTGTGAGTCAGGGCTGGATCTGTGTGAGTCAGAGTGCTGGATCTGTGTGAGTCAGAGTGCTGGATCTGTGTGAGTCAGAGTGCTGGATCTGTGTGAGTCAGAGTGCTGGATCTAGTGTGAGTCAGAGTCGCTGGATCTGTGTGAGTCAGAGTGCTGGATCTGTGTGAGTCAGAGTGCTGGATCTGTGTGAGTCAGAGTGCTGGATCTATGTGAGTCAGAGTGCTGGATCTGTGTGAGTCAGAGTGCTGGATCTATGTGAGTCAGAGTGCTGGATCTGTGTGAGTCAGAGTGCTGGATCTCTATGAGTCATGGTGCTGGACCTGTGTGAGTCAGAGTGCTGGATCTCCTTGAGTCATGGTGCTGGACCTGTGTGAGTCAGAGTGCTGGATCTATGTGAGTCAGAGCGCTGGATCTGTGTGAGTCAGAGTGCTGGATCTGTGTGAGTCAGAGTGCTGGATCTGTGTGAGTCAGAGTGCTGGATCTGTGTGAGTCAGAGTGCTGGATCTATGTGAGTCAGAGTGCTGGATCTGTGTGAGTCCGAGTGCTGGATCTGTGTGAGTCTGAGGGCTGGATCTGTGTGAGTCAGAGTGCTGGATCTGTGTGTGTCAGAGTGCTGGATCTGTGTGAGTCAGAGCGCTGGATCTGTGTGAGTCAGAGCGCTGGATCTGTGTGAGTCAGAGTGCTGGATCTGTGTGAGTCAGCGCTGGATCTGTGTGAGTCAGAGTGCTGGATCTGTGTGAGTCAGAGTGCTGGATCTGTGTGAGTCAGAGTGCTGGATCTGTGTGAGTCAGAGTGCTGGATCTGTGTGAGTCAGAGTGCTGGATCTGTGTGAGTCAGAGTGCTGGATCTGTGTGAGTCGGAGTGCTGGATCTGTGTGAGTCAGAGTGCAGGATCTGTGTGAGTCAGAGTGCTGGATCTGTGTGAGTCAGAGTGCTGGATCTGTGTGTGTCAGAGTGCTGGATCTGTGTGAGTCAGAGTGCTGGATCTGTGTGAGTCAGAGTGCTGGATCTGTGTGAGTCAGAGTGCTGGATCTGTGTGAGTCAGAGTGCTGGATCTGTGTGAGTCAGTGCTGGATCTGTGTGAGTCAGAGTGCTGGATCTGTGTGAGTCAAAGTGCTGGATCTGTGTGTGTCAGAGTCCTGGATCTGTGTGTGTCAAAGTGCTGGATCTGTGTGTGTCAGAGTGCTGGATCTGATTGAGTCATAATGCTGGATCTGTGTGAGTGAGTGCTGGATCTGTGTGAGTCAGAGTGCTGGATCTGTGTGAGTCAGAGTGCTGGATCTGTGTGAGTCAGAGTGCTGGATCTGTGTGAGTCAGAGTGCTGGATCTGTGTGAGTCAGAGTGCTGGATCTGTGTGAGTCAGAGTGCTGGATCTGTGTGAGTCAGAGTGCTGGATCTGTGTGAGTCAGAGTGCTGGATCTGTGTGAGTCAGAGTGCTGGATCTGTGTGAGTCAGAGTGCTGGATCTGTGTGAGTCAGAGTGCTGGATCTGTGTGAGTCAGAGTGCTGGATCTGTGTGAGTCAGAGTGCTGGATCTGTGTGAGTCAGAGTGCTGGATCTGTGTGAGTCAGAGTGCTGGATCTGTGTGAGTCAGAGTGCTGGATCTGTGGAGTCAGAGTGCTGGATCTGTGTGAGTCAGAGTGCTGGATCTGTGTGAGTCAGAGTGCTGGATCTGTGTGAGTCAGAGTGCTGGATCTGTGTGAGTCAGAGTGCTGGATCTGTGTGAGTCAGAGTGCTGGATCTGTGTGAGTCAGAGTGCTGGATCTGTGTGAGTCAGAGTGCTGGATCTGTGTGAGTCAGAGTGCTGGATCTGTGTGAGTCAGAGTGCTGGATCTGTGTGAGTCAGAGTGCTGGATCTGTGTGAGTCAGAGTGCTGGATCTGTGTGAGTCAGAGTGCTGGATCTGTGTGAGTCAGAGTGCTGGATCTGTGTGAGTCAGAGTGCTGGATCTGTGTGAGTCAGAGTGCTGGATCTGTGTGAGTCAGAGTGCTGGATCTGTGTGAGTCAGAGTGCTGGATCTGTGTGAGTCAGAGTGCTGGATCTGTGTGAGTCAGAGTGCTGGATCTGTGTGAGTCAGAGTGCTGGATCTGTGTGAGTCAGAGTGCTGGATCTGTGTGAGTCAGAGTGCTGGATCTGTGTGAGTCAGAGTGCTGGATCTGTGTGAGTCAGAGTGCTGGATCTGTGTGAGTCAGAGTGCTGGATCTGTGTGAGTCAGAGTGCTGGATCTGTGTGAGTCAGAGTGCTGGATCTGTGTGAGTCAGAGTGCTGGATCTGTGTGAGTCAGAGTGCTGGATCTGTGTGAGTCAGAGTGCTGGATCTGTGTGAGTCAGTGCTGGATCTGTGTGAGTCAGAGTGCTGGATCTGTGTGAGTCAGAGTGCTGGATCTGTGTGAGTCAGAGTGCTGGATCTGTGTGAGTCAGAGTGCTGGACTCTGTGTGAGTCAGAGTGCTGGATCTGTGTGAGTCAGAGTGCTGGATCTGTGTGAGTCAGAGTGCTGGATCTGTGTGAGTCAGAGTGCTGGATCTGTGTGAGTCAGAGTGCTGGATCTGTGTGAGTCAGAGTGCTGGATCTGTGTGAGTCAGAGTGCTGGATCTGTGTGAGTCAGAGTGCTGGATCTGTGTGAGTCAGAGTGCTGGATCTGTGTGAGTCAGAGTGCTGGATCTGTGTGAGTCAGAGTGCTGGATCTGTGTGAGTCAGAGTGCTGGATCTGTGTGCTGTCAGAGTGCTGGATCTGTGTGAGTCAGAGTGCTGGATCTGTGTGAGTCAAGTGCTGATCTGTGTGAGTCAGAGTGCTGGATCTGTGTGAGTCAGAGTGCTGGATCTAGTGTGAGTCAGAGTGCTGGATCTGTGTGAGTCAGAGTGCTGGTCTGTGTGAGTCAGAGTGCTGGATCTGTGTGAGTCAGAGTGCTGGATCTGTGTGTTCAGAGTCGCTGGATCTGTGTGAGTCAGAGTGCGGGATCTGTGTGAGTCAGAGTGCTGGATCTGTGTGAGTCAGAGTGCTGGATCTGTGTGAGTCAGAGTGCTGGATCTGTGTGCGTCAGAGTGCTGGATCTGTGTGAGATCAGGTGCTGGATCTGTGTGAGTCAGAGTGTGGATCTGTGTGAGTCATGGTGCTGGATCTGTGTGAGTCAGAGTGCTGGATCTGTGTGAGTCAGTGCTGGATCTGTGTGAGTCAGAGTGCTGGATCTGTGTGAGTCAGTGCTGGATCTGTGTGAGTCAGAGTGCTGGATCTGTGTGAGTCAGTGCTGGATCTGTGTGAGTCAGAGTGCTGGATCTGTGTGAGTCAGAGTGCTGGATCTGTGTGAGTCAGAGTGCTGGATCTGTGTGAGTCAGAGTGCTGGATCTGTGTGAGTCAGAGTGCTGGATCTGTGTGAGTCAGAGTGCTGGATCTGTGTGAGTCAGAGTGCTGGATCTGTGTGAGTCAGTGCTGGATCTGTGTGAGTCAGAGTGCTGGATCTGTGTGAGTCAGAGTGCTGGATCTGTGTGAGTCAGAGTGCTGGATCTATGTGAGTCAGAGTGCTGGATCTGTGTGAGTCAGAGTGCTGGATCTGTGTGAGTCAGAGTGCTGGATCTGTGTGAGTCAGAGTGCTGGATCTGTGTGAGTCAGAGTGCTGGATCTGTGTGAGTCAGAGTGCTGGATCTGTGTGAGTCAGAGTGCTGGATCTGTGTGAGTCAGTGCTGGATCTGTGTGAGTCAGAGTGCTGGATCTGTGTGAGTCAGAGTGCTGGATCTGTGTGAGTCAGAGTGCTGGATCTGTGTGAGTCAGAGTGCTGGATCTGTGTGAGTCAGAGTGCTGGATCTGTGTGAGTCAGAGTGCTGGATCTGTGTGAGTCAGAGTGCTGGATCTGTGTGAGTCAGAGTGTTGGATCTGTGTGAGTCAGAGTGCTGGATCTGTGTGAGTGAGAGTGCTGGATCTGTGTGAGTCAGAGTGCTGGATCTGTGTGAGTCAGAGTGCTGGATCTGTGTGAGTCAGAGTGCTGGATCTGTGTGAGTCAGAGTGCTGGATCTGTGTGAGTCAGAGTGCTGGATCTGTGTGAGTCAGAGTGCTGGATCTGTGTGAGTCAGAGTGCTGGATCTGTGTGAGTCAGTGCTGGATCTGTGTGAGTCAGAGTGCTGGATCTGTGTGAGTCAGAGTGCTGGATCTGTGTGAGTCAGAGTGCTGGATCTGTGTGAGTCAGAGTGCTGGATCTGTGTGAGTCAGAGTGCTGGATCTGTGTGAGTCAGAGTGCTGGATCTGTGTGAGTCAGAGTGCTGGATCTGTGTGAGTCAGAGTGCTGGATCTGTGTGAGTCAGAGTGCTGGATCTGTGTGAGTCAGAGTGCTGGATCTGTGTGAGTCAGAGTGCTGGATCTGTGTGAGTCAGAGTGCTGGATCTGTGTGAGTCAGAGTGCTGGATCTGTGTGAGTCAGAGTGCTGGATCTGTGTGAGTCAGAGTGCTGGATCTGTGTGAGTCAGAGTGCTGGATCTGTGTGAGTCAGAGTGCTGGATCTGTGTGAGTCAGAGTGTTGGATCTGTGTGAGTCAGAGTGCTGGATCTGTGTGAGTCAGAGTGCTGGATCTGTGTGAGTCAGAGTGCTGGATCTGTGTGAGTCAGAGTGCTGGATCTGTGTGAGTCATGGTGCTGGATCTGTGTGAGTCAGAGTGCTGGATCTGTGTGAGTCAGAGTGCTGGATCTGTGTGAGTCAGAGTGCTGGATCTGTGTGAGTCAGAGTGCTGGATCTGTGTGAGTCAGAGTGCTGGATCTGTGTGAGTCAGAGTGCTGGATCTGTGTGAGTCAGAGTGCTGGATCTGTGTGAGTCAGAGTGCTGGATCTGTGTGAGTCAGAGTGCTGGATCTAGTGTGAGTCAGAGTGCTGGATCTGTGTGAGTCAGAGTGCTGGATCTGTGTGAGTCAGAGTGCTGGATCTGTGTGAGTCAGAGTGCTGGATCTGTGTGTGTCAGAGTGCTGGATCTGTGTGAGTCAGAGTGCTGGATCTGTGTGAGTCAGAGTGCTGGATCTGTGTGAGTCAGAGTGCTGGATCTGTGTGAGTCAGAGGCTGGATCTGTAGTGAGTCAGAGTGCTGGATCTGTGTGAGTCAGAGTGCTGGATCTGTGTGAGTCAGAGTGCTGGATCTGTGTGAGTCAGAGTGCTGGATCTGTGTGAGTCAGAGTGCTGGATCTGTGTGAGTCAGAGTGCTGGATCTGTGTGAGTCAGAGTGCTGGATCTGTGTGAGTCAGAGTGCTGGATCTGTGTGAGTCAGTGCTGGATCTGTGTGAGTCAGAGTGCTGGATCTGTGTGAGTCAGAGTGCTGGATCTGTGTGAGTCAGAGTGCTGGATCTGTGTGAGTCAGAGTGCTGGATCTGTGTGAGTCAGAGTGCTGGATCTGTGTGAGTCAGAGTGCTGGATCTGTGTGAGTCAGAGTGCTGGATCTGTGTGAGTCAGAGTGCTGGATCTGTGTGAGTCAGAGTGCTGGATCTGTGTGAGTCAGAGTGCTGGATCTGTGTGAGTCAGAGTGCTGGATCTGTGTGAGTCAGAGTGCTGGATCTGTGTGAGTCAGAGTGCTGGATCTGTGTGAGTCAGAGTGCTGGATCTGTGTGAGTCAGAGTGCTGGATCTGTGTGAGTCAGAGTGCTGGATCTGTGTGAGTCAGAGTGCTGGATCTGTGTGAGTCAGAGTGCTGGATCTGTGTGAGTCAGAGTGCTGGATCTGTGTGAGTCAGAGTGCTGGATCTGTGTGAGTCAGAGTGCTGGATCTGTGTGAGGCAGTGCTGGATCTGTGTGAGTCAGAGTGCTGGATCTGTGTGAGTCAGTGCTGGATCTGTGTGAGTCAGAGTGCTGGATCTGTGTGAGTCAGAGTGCTGGATCTGTGTGAGTCAGAGTGCTGGATCTGTGTGAGTCAGAGTGCTGGATCTGTGTGAGTCAGAGTGCTGGATCTGTGTGAGTCAGAGTGCTGGATCTGTGTGAGTCAGAGTGCTGGATCTGTGTGAGTCAGAGTGCTGGATCTGTGTGAGTCAGAGTGTTGGATCTGTGTGAGTCAGAGTGCTGGATCTGTGTGAGTCAGAGTGCTGGATCTGTGTGAGTCAGAGTGCTGGATCTGTGTGAGTCAGAGTGCTGGATCTGTGTGAGTCAGAGTGCTGGATCTGTGTGAGTCAGAGTGCTGGATCTGTGTGAGTCAGAGTGCTGGATCTGTGTGAGTCAGAGTGCTGGATCTGTGTGAGTCAGAGTGCTGGATCTGTGTGAGTCAGAGTGCTGGATCTGTGTGAGTCAGAGTGCTGGATCTGTGTGAGTCAGAGTGCTGGATCTGTGTGAGTCAGTGCTGGATCTGTGTGAGTCAGAGTGCTGGATCTGTGTGAGTCAGAGTGCTGGATCTGTGTTAGACATAGTGCTGGATCTGTGTGAGTCAGAGTGCTGGATCTGTGTGAGTCAGAGTGCTGGATCTGTGTGAGTCAGAGTGCTGGATCTGTGTGAGTCAGAGTGCTGGATCTGTGCGAGTCAGTACTGTATCTGGGTGAGTCAGAGTGCTGGACCTGTGTGAATCAGTGCTGCATCTGTGTGAGTCAGAGTGCTGGATCTGTGTGAGTCAGAGTGCTGGATCTGTGTGAGTCAGAGCGCTGGATCTGTGTGAGTCAGAGTACTCGCTCTTTGTGAGGCAGTGCTGGATCTGTGTGAGTCAGAGTGCTGGATCTGTGTGAGCCAGTGCTGGATCAGTGTGAGTCAGAGTGCTGGATCTGTGTGAGTCAGAGTGCTGGATCTGTGTGAGACAGCGCTGGATCTGTGTGAGTCAGAGTGCTGAATCTGTGTGTGTCAGAGTGCTGGATCTGTGTGAGTCACAGTGCTCGATCTGTGTGAGTCAGAGTGCTGGATCTGTGTGAGTCAGAGTGCTGGATCTGTGTGAGTCAGAGTGCCTGGATCTGTGTGAGTCAGAGTGTGGATCTGTGTGAGTCAGAGTGCTGATCTGTGTGAGTCAGAGCTGGATCTGTGTGAGTCAGAGTGCTGGATCTGTGTGAGTCAGAGTGCTGGATCTGTGTGAGTCAGAGTGCTGGATCTGTGTGAGTCAGAGTGCTGGATCTGTGTTGAGTCAGAGTGCTGGATCTGTGTGAGTCAGAGTGCCTGATCTGTGTGAGTCAGAGTGCTGGATCTGTGTGAGTCAGAGTGCTGGATCTGTGTGAGTCAGAGTGCTGGATCTGTGTGAGTCAGAGTGCTGGATCTGTGTGAGTCAGAGTGCTGGATCTGTGTGAGTCAGAGTGCTGGATCTGTGTGAGTCAGAGTGCTGGATCTGTGTGAGTCAGAGTGCTGGATCTGTGTGAGTCAGAGTGCTGGATCTGTGTGAGTCAGAGTGCTGGATCTGTGTGAGTCAGAGTGCTGGATCTGTGTGAGTCAGAGTGCTGGATCTGTGTGAGTCAGTGCTGGATCTGTGTGAGTCAGAGTGCTGGATCTGTGTGAGTCAGAGTGCTGGATCTGTGTGAGTCAGAGTGCTGGATCTGTGTGAGTCAGAGTGCTGGATCTGTGTGAGTCAGAGTGCTGGATCTGTGTGAGTCAGAGTGCTGGATCTGTGTGAGTCAGAGGCTGGATCTGTGTGAGTCAGAGTGCTGGATCTGTGTGAGTCAGAGTGCTGGATCTGTGTGAGTCAGAGTGCTGGATCTGTGTGAGTCAGAGTGCTGGATCTGTGTGAGTCAGAGTGCTGGATCTGTGTGAGTCAGTGCTGGATCTGTGTGAGTCAGAGTGCTGGATCTGTGTGAGTCAGAGTGCTGGATCTGTGTGAGTCAGAGTGCTGGATCTGTGTGAGTCAGAGTGCTGGATCTGTGTGAGTCAGTGTCCTGGATCTGTGTCAGTCAGAGTGCTGGATCTGTGTGAGTCAGAGTGCTGGATCTGTGTGAGTCAGAGCGCTGGATCTGTGTGAGTCAGAGTGCTGGATCTGTGTGAGTCAGAGTGCTGGATCTGTGTGAGTCAGAGTGCTGGATCTGTGTGAGTCAGAGTGCTGGATCTGTGTGAGTCAGAGTGCTGGATCTGTGTGAGTCAGAGTGCTGGATCTGTGTGAGTCAGAGTGCTGGATCTGTGTGAGTCAGAGTGCTGGATCTGTGTGAGTCAGAGTGCTGGATCTGTGTGAGTCAGAGTGCTGGATCTGTGTGAGTCAGAGTGCTGGATCTGTGTGAGTCAGAGTGCTGGATCTGTGTGAGTCAGAGTGCTGGATCTGTGTGAGTCAGAGTGCTGGATCTGTGTGAGTCAGAGTGCTGGATCTGTGTGAGTCAGAGTGCCTGATCTGTGTGAGTCAGAGTGCTGGATCTGTGTGAGTCAGAGTGCTGGATCTGTGTGAGTCAGAGTGCTGGATCTGTGTGAGTCAGAGTGCTGGATCTGTGTGAGTCAGAGTGCTGGATCTGTGTGAGTCAGAGTGCTGGATCTGTGTGAGTCAGAGTGCTGGATCTGTGTGAGTCAGAGTGCTGGATCTGTGTGAGTCAGAGTGCTGGATCTGTGTGAGTCAGAGTGCTGGATCTGTGTGAGTCAGAGTGCTGGATCTGTGTGAGTCAGAGCTGGATCTCTATGAGTCATGGTGCTGGACCTGTGTGAGTCAGAGTGCTGGATCTGTGTGAGTCAGAGTGCTGGATCTCTATGAGTCATGGTGCTGGACCTGTGTGAGTCAGAGTGCTGGATCTGTGTGAGTCAGTGTCCTGGATCTGTGTCAGTCAGAGTGCTGGATCTGTGTGAGTCAGAGTGCTGGATCTGTGTGAGTCAGTGCTGGATCTGTGTGAGTCAGAGTGCTGGATCTGTGTGAGTCAGAGTGCTGGATCTGTGTGAGTCAGAGTGCTGGATCTGTGTGAGTCAGAGTGCTGGATCTGTGTGAGTCAGAGTGCTGGATCTGTGTGAGTCAGAGTGCTGGATCTGTGTGAGTCAGATGCTGGATCTGTGTGAGTGAGTGCTGGCTCTGTGTGAGTCAGAGTGCTGGAACTGTGTGAGTCAAAGTGCTGGATCTGTGTTAGACATAGTGCTGGATCTGTGTTAGACAGAGTGCTGGATCTGTGTGAGTCAGAGTGCTGGATCTGTGTGAGTCAGAGTGCTGGATCTGTGTGAGTGAGAGTCCTGGATCTGTGTGTGTGTCAGAGTGCTGGATCTGTGTGAGTCAGAGTGCTGGATCTGTGTGAGTCAGAGTGCTGGATCTGTGTGAGTCAGAGTGCTGGATCTGTGTGAGTCAGAGTGCTGGATCTGTGTGAGTCAGTGCTGGATCTGTGTGAGTCAGAGTGCTGGATCTGTGTGAGTCAGAGTGCTGGATCTGTGTGAGTCAGAGTGCTGGATCTGTGTGAGTCAGAGGCTGGATCTGTTGTGAGTCAGAGTGCTGGATCTGTGTGAGTCAGAGTGCTGGATCTGTGTGAGTCAGAGTGCTGGATCTGTGTGAGTCAGAGTGCTGGATCTGTGTGAGTCAGAGTCCTGGATCTGTGTGAGTCAGAGTGCTGGATCTGTGTGAGTCAGAGTGCTGGATCTGTGTGAGTCAGAGTGCTGGATCTGTGTGAGTCAGAGTGCTGGATCTGTGTGAGTCAGAGTGCTGGATCTGTGTGAGTCAGAGTGCTGGATCTGTGTGAGTCAGAGTGCTGGATCTGTGTGAGTCAGAGTGCTGGATCTGTGTGAGTCAGAGTGCTGGATCTGTGTGAGTCAGAGTGCTGGATCTGTGTGAGTCAGAGTGCTGGATCTGTGTGAGTCAGAGTGCTGGATCTGTGTGAGTCAGAATGCTGGATCTGTGTCAGTCAGAGTGCTGGATCTGTGTGAGTCAGAGTGCTGGATCTGTGTGAGTCAGAGTGCTGGATCTGTGTGAGTCAGAGTGCTGGATCTGTGTGAGTCAGAGTGCTGGATCTGTGTGAGTCAGAGTGCTGGATCTGTGTGAGTCAGAGTGCTGGATCTGTGTGAGTCAGAGTGCTGGATCTGTGTGAGTCAGAGTGCTGGATCTGTGTGAGTCAGAGTGCTGGATCTGTGTGAGTCAGAGTGCTGGATCTGTGTGAGTCAGAGTGCTGGATCTGTGTGAGTCAGAGTGCTGGATCTGTGTGAGTCAGAGTGCTGGATCTGTGTGAGTCAGAGTGCTGGATCTGTGTGAGTCAGAGTGCTGGATCTGTGTGAGTCAGAGTGCTGGATCTGTGTGAGTCAGAGTGCTGGATCTGTGTGAGTCAGAGTGCTGGATCTGTGTGAGTCAGAGTGCTGGATCTGTGTGAGTCAGAGTGCTGGATCTGTGTGAGTCAGAGTGCTGGATCTGTGTGAGTCAGAGTGCTGGATCTGTGTGAGTCAGAGTGCTGGATCTGTGTGAGTCAGAGTGCTGGATCTGTGTGAGTCAGAGTGCTGGATATGTGTGAGTCAGAGTGCTGGATCTGTGTGAGTCAGAGTGCTGGATCTGTGTGAGTCAGAGGCTGGATCTGTGTGAGTCAGAGTGCTGGATCTGTGTGAGTCAGAGTGCTGGATCTGTGTGAGTCAGAGTGCTGGATCTGTGTGAGTCAGAGTGCTGGATCTGTGTGAGTCAGAGTGCTGGATCTGTGTGAGTCAGAGTGCTGGATCTGTGTGAGTCAGAGTGCTGGATCTGTGTGAGTCAGAGTGCTGGATCTGTGTGAGTCAGAGTGCTGGATCTGTGTGAGTCAGAGTGCTGGATCTGTGTGAGTCAGTGCTGGATCTGTGTGAGTCAGAGTGCTGGATCTGTGTGAGTCAGAGTGCTGGATCTGTGTGAGTCAGAGTGCTGGATCTGTGTGAGTCAGAGTGCTGGATCTGTGTGAGTCAGAGTGCTGGATCTGTGTGAGTCAGAGTGCTGGATCTGTGTGAGTCAGAGTGCTGGATCTGTGTGAGTCAGAGTGCTGGATCTGTGTGAGTCAGAGTGCTGGATCTGTGTGAGTCAGAGTGCTGGATCTGTGTGAGTCAGAGTGCTGGATCTGTGTGAGTCAGAGTGCTGGATCTGTGTGAGTCAGAGTGCTGGATCTGTGTGAGTCAGAGTGCTGGATCTGTGTGAGTCAGAGTGCTGGATCTGTGTGAGTCAGAGTGCTGGATCTGTGTGAGTCAGAGTGCTGGATCTGTGTGAGTCAGAGTGCTGGATCTGTGTGAGTCAGTGCTGGATCTGTGTGAGTTAGAGCTGGATCTGTGTGAGTCCGAGTGTTTGTGATGAATGTATATAAGGTTACGTTTAGTCGGCAGGGTGCTGTGAGCACACTTCTCGGCAGCTGTCTGGTTCTCTGGTAATTAAAGCCTTTGAATTACCAATCTTCTCTTCTGTGTTGTAATTGAGGCTATCTCTATTTAATTACCAGACTACATCAAGATGGACAGCGGTCTAAAGCTGGAGAAGCTCAATCTGGACGCTCGGTCGCCGGAGGCAGCTGAAATTTTAAAATACTGGCTCCGGTGTTTCGAGGCCTATCTGAATTCCTCAGAGACTGAAGTTGACGGCCCAACAAAGCTGAGCTTACGACATGCCTGGGTGGGCCACCGACTCTTCTCCGTGATCGAGAAAGCTACGACGTACGAAACTGCGGTCAAAATACTAAAGAGACGCTTCGTAAAGCCGATAAATGAGGTACACGCCAGACATTTGCTCTCGACCTGCCGCCAGCGTTCTGGGGAAATGCTAGATGAATACTTGGAGAGACTCACTGCGCTCGCTAGGAACTGCAACCGTAAAGAAGTGACGGCAGAAGTCCACATGAATTTACATATTCCTGATGTTTCATGTCCGGTATCAGATTCACGTACATCCGGCAGCGGCTCCTGGAAGACGGGGCAAAGGACCTCCAAGGCACGGTAACGCTCGTCTCTTCTCTGGAAGCGGCCCACCATAATCTCCGCGGACCTTGCGAACCCCTCTCGAACCCCTCCAGACTCGGCCAGGCTACAGGCCTGCGCAGCATGGCGACCCGCTCACACCGGGGACTCCCCATGCTATTTCTGTGGGCAAGGTCAGCACCCACGTCAGCGTTGCCCAACCCGGTCCGCTATCTGCAACGACTGCGGGAAGAAGGGCACTTCGCAAAGGTCTGCCTGGCTGGGCCTAAAGGCCAGAAACAAGTCTCCTCGGGCCCAGAAATTGAACTCCCGGCCCCACAGGCCCCGCAACGTGGCCGCGCACCAGCCGGACACGCCTACTTCTGACGCGTCATTGGCATCGTGCGAATCATGGTGGCGGCTATCTCGGCGGTGGCCATCTTAGAATCCCGACACGTGCGACTGGCGGCGGCCATTTTGTGACTCCCGGCGGCCATTTTGTGAGTCCTACTCAACCGAGGACTCTGACCACCCGCAACTAGGAGCGATCACGCTCGATTAATCTCGGCCGAAGCACCTGCGGAACTCGATGATGCAGGTTCAAATCAACGGTCGCGACACCCCCTGCCTATTTGACTCCGGGAGGACGGAGAGCTTTATTCAACCGGACACGGTAAGACGCTGCTCCCTCGCACCCACCCCGCCTCCCAAACTATCGCCCTCGCTTCGGGGTCCCGATTCGGTCCAAATCACGGTGTATTGTGTCGCGGACTTCGCTATACAAGGCGCCGAATACACCCGTGTTAAATTGTACATCCTCCCTCACCTCTGCGCCACGCTGCTGCTCGGTCTGGACTTTCAGTGCAGCCATCGGAGCCTGACACTGAAGTTCGGCGGACCCCTGCCCCCGCTCACGGCATGTAGCCTGGCAACACTCAAAGTTGCACCACCCCCCCTCTTCGCGAACCTCACTCCCGACTGTCAGCCCATCACCACCAGGAGTCGGTGTTACAGTGCCCAAGACATGACTTTTATCAAGTCAGAGGTTCAGCGGCTACTAAACAAAGGTGTCATAGAGGCCAGCAACAGCCCTTGGAGGGCACAAGTATTGGTAGTCCGCTCCTGGGAAAAGCAACGAATGGTGGCGCACTATAGTCAGACCATAAACTGCTTTATGCAACTCGATGCGTACCCACTTCTCCGCATAGCAGTAATGGTGAACCAAATCGTCCAGTATCGGGTATTCTCCACGGTCGATCTAAAATCTGCCTACCATCAACTCCCTATCCGCCCAGAGGACCGCCCCTACACGGCCTTCGAAGCAGCCGGTCGGCTGTTTCACTTTCTCAGGGTCCCTTTTGGTGTCACAAACGGAGTCTCTGTTTTCCAGAGGGCGATGGATCAAATGGTGGACCAGTACGGCTTAGGGGCTACCTTCCCGTACTTGGACAACGTCACCATCTGCGGCCATGACCAGCAGGACCACGATGCAAACCTGAGGAAGTTCCTCCAGACCGCCCGGGCCCTCAACCTCACATATAACAAAGAGAAATGACAACCCGGCTAGCCATCCTCGGCTACATCGTGGAAAACGGGGTCCTGGGCCCAGACCCCGACCGCCTCCCCGTACCCTCAAGATACTCAAACGGTGCCTGGGGCTCTTTTCCTATTATGCCCAGTGGGTCCCCAGATATGCGGACAAAGCCCGACCACTTGATCGGCCGTATCAAGGCTGATATTATCAAGGCCGCCATGCAGGCCGTGGATGAAACCAGTCCTTTCCAGGTAGAAAGCGCCACATCAGACGTCGCCCTGGCTGCTACCCTCAACCAGGCGGGCAGACCAGTAGCGTTCTTCTCCTGAACCCTCACCGCCTCGGAAATTCGGCACTCTGCAGTCGAGAAGGAGGCACAAGCCATAGTGGAGGCCGTGCGACACTGGAGGCACTACCTAGCCGGTAGGAGGTTCACCCTCATCACCGACCAATGGTCGGTCGCCTTTATGTTCGATAACGCACAACGTGGCAAAATAAAGAACGACAAGATTCTGAGGTGGAGGATAGAGCTCTCCACCTATACGTTCGATATTACATATCGTCCGGGGAAGCTCAACGAGTCCCCAGATGCCCTGACCCTGCGGCATGTGCGCCAATGCACAAAAAGACCACCTAAGAGCCATCCACGATGACCTCTGCCACCGGGGGTCACCCGGCTTGCCCATTTCATCAAGTCCCACAACCTACCTTCTCCGAGGAGGTCAAGGCCATGACCAAAGCTTGCCAGATCTGTGCGGAGTGCAAACCGCACTTCTATCGACCAGACAGGGCTGTGGTGAATCACATTCCTCATAATTCACACTGTGTTATATCGATGTAAGCTCGGTATACGAGCAGTTGCGCGGCTCTGCCCATAGGGGGAGATGAGGAGTTTGTACTGGGCTCCACCCTTGGCTCCGCCCACGGTTCCGCCAATGGCTCCTCCCACTAACTGGAAGTATAAAGATCTGCGGTTGTGAGCCTGCTGCCAGTTCATCTCGTCGCAGGCAGGCTCTATTGTAAGACTATTAAAACCACTGTTCACTTCCAACCATGTGCCTTGTGGATTGATGGGCATGTCAATTTAATAGTCTCAGGAAACTAGAGGAAAACGACTATGGAATCAGCCCTCAAACCTGATCGACTAGAACTCGACCCACAGGCTGCAGAGGCAAGAGAAATCTTTCAACACTGGCTCAGATGTTTCAAGGTCTACCTGGCTGAATCAAGTACTCCAGAAACTACAGAGGAGCAGAAACTCAGTCTACTGCATGCAAGGGTGAGCCATCATATATTTACTCAACTCAATAGTACCAACTCGTATACGGAGGCCCTAGCCATGCTAGATCGAATGTACGTGAGGCTCATCAACGAGGTCTACACGCGCCATATTTTTACAACCCGCCGCCAGCGCCCTGCGGAGTCGTTGGAAGAATTCCTGCGGGAATTAAAGACTTTAGCTCGGGACTGTAATTACCAAGCTGTATCAGCCGAACAGCATATGGAGCTCCCTGTCCAAGATGTGTACGTGGCAGGGCTCAGGTCAAACTATGTGCGCCAGCGGTTGCTCGAAAAACGGGCCCATTTGGAGGAATTTGGAGGAAACTGTAGAATTGGCTACCACCATGGAAGTCTCGTTCCACAGGCTCACCGCGTTCCCCGCGGAGCAAGCGACCCCATCCTGGGCCCCCGACCAGCGACTGCCCCAGGCCTGCGCCACGCGACCACCCAACTATCATGCAGCCCCAGTGTGCCATTTTTGCGGACAGCCCCAGCACCCACTGCAGTACTGCCCGGCCCGTAACGAGACCTGCAGCAGCTGCGGTTGCAAAGGACACGATGCCCGGGTCTGCCTGGCAAAGCAAGTCCCCTCTCCTAACTCCCCCGCAGCCCTGAACACTCGTTTCCAGAATCCACAGGCCCGCAGGCCCCAAAATGCTGCGGCCTGTACTCCGACTCCGCCCCCAAACGACACGTGCGACTCATGGGGCCACCATCTTGGCAACCCCCCTCCATGCGGCCGGCCACTTGCGACTTATGGGGGCCGCCATCTTGGGCACCATCTTCCTCGCCGCCCGCCACGTGCGATCCACGGGTGCGTTCATCTTGGGATCCTTCCTCTTACAACTCAGAAAATCGCCTTGAAGGCTACGAACTCAGAGGGCAGTCATCACGGGGCCACTCCAGCACAGCTGATCGAGCCGCCAACTACCCGCAACTCAGCGCGGTTACGTTGGACCAGTCGCGTCCAAAACACCTCCGCAACTCTATGATGACCGTTCAAATCAACGGATAACGGACACCGTGCCTCTTTGACTCCGGGAGCACCGAGAGCTTCGTACACCTATATTTGGTAAGACGCTATTCGCTCCCTATCTTCCCTGCACGGCAAACTATCTCCCTCGCTTCGGGCTCTCACTCTGTTCACCTCCAAGGGCGCACCGTCGCGACCCTAACGATCCAGGGCACTAGTTACTCGAACTTCCAGCTGTACGTGCTCCCTGAACTCTGCGCCCCACTCTTACTGGGACTCGATTTCCAGTGCAACCTGGAAAGCCTCACACTCAGCTTCGGCGGACCCTTGCCCCCAATCACTATTTGTAGCCTCGCTACGCTAAAAATCAGCCCCCCTCCACTCTTTGCCAATCCTCACTCCGGACTGCAAACCCGTAGCCACTCGCAGCAGGCGGTACAGCCTGCAGGACAGGGTGTTTATCAGAACCGAGGTCCATAGGCTTCTACGTGAGGGGATCATAGAGGCCAGTAACAGTCCCTGGAGAGCTCAGGTGGTGGTCGTCAAGAACGGGGAAAAATTCCAAATTGGTTCACGCTCCTCGATGCTTACCCCCTCCCCAGGATTGCAGACATGGTAAATCAGATCACCCACTATCGCGTCTTCTCCACGGTGGATCCGCCCGGAGGACCGCCACGACACGGCGTTTGAGGCCGACGGCCGCCTTTTCCACTTCCTCCGGGTACCCTTTGGCGTCACGAATGGGGTCTCGGTGTTCCAACGAGCAATGGACTGAATGGTGGACCAGTACGGGCTGCGGGCCACATTTCTGTACCTGGATAACGTCACCATCTGCGGCTATGATCAGCAGGACCAAGGCGCTAACCTCCATCGATTTCTCCAAACTGCCCGGAAACTTAACCTCACGTATAACACGGAGAAGTGCGTTTTCCGCACGACCAGGCTAGCCATCCTCGGCTATGTCGTGGAAAACAAAGTCCTGGGCCCCGACCCAGACCGTATGCGCCCCCTCTTACAACTCCCTCATTGCCCCAGGGCCCTCAAAAGGTGCCTGGGGTTTTTCTCATATTATGCCCAGTGGGTCCCTCAGTATGTGGACAAAGCCCGCCCACTCTTTAAGGCCACACTCTTTCCTCTGTCAGCTGAGGCTCGCCAGGCCTTCACCTGTATCAAGGAGGACATCGCTAAGGCTGCCATGCGGGCGGTGGATGAATTCGTCCCTTTCCAGGCAGAGAGCGATGCCTCAGAGGTCGCCCTCGCAGCCACTCTAAATCAGGCAGGGAGACCAGTCGCCTTTTTCTCCCGAACCCTCTCCGCTTCGGAACTTCGACACTCCTCGGTCAAAAAGGAAGCACAAGCCATCGTGGAAGCTATACGTCACTGGAGGCACTACCTCGCAGGTAGGAGGTTCACCCTCATCACCGACCAAAGATCGGTTGCCTTTATGTTTGACAACTCACAAAGAGGCAAAAATAAAAACGATAAGATCCTACGGTGGAGGATCGAACTCTCCACCTACAAGTACGATATCATGTACCGACCGGGGAAGCTCAACGAGCCCCCAGATGCTCTGTCCCGCGGCACGTGCGCCAGCGCGCAAGACGACCGCCTGAAAGCTATCCACAATGACATCTGCCACCCAGGGGTCACCCGGCTCGCCCACTACGTTAAAGCCCGAAATCTGCCTTTCTCCACAGAGGAGGTGAAAGCCATCACCAGGGATTGCCCGATCTGTGCGGAGTGCAAACCGCACTTCTATAGACCAGACAGGGCCCACCTGGTAAAGGCCTCCCGGCCCTTTGAACGCCTGAGCATTGATTTCAAAGGGCCACTCCCCTCGACCAATAGGAATGTATACTTCCTAAACGTAATAGACAAGTTCTCTCGCTTCCCCTTTGCTATCGCGTGCCCCGATATGACCTCCCACACAGTCATTAGGGCCCTGCACAGCATCTTCACCCTGTTTGGTTTCCCCAGCTATGTAGACAGCGACCGGGGTTCGTCCTTCATGAGCGACGAGCTGCATCAGTATCTGCTCGACAAGGGCATAGCCTCGAGCAGGACTACCAGCTATAACCCCAGGGGGAATGGGCAGGTGGAATGGGAGAATGCGACAGTCTGGAAGACCGTCCTACTGACCCTCCGGTCCAGGAAGCTCCCAACCTCCCATTGGCAGGAAGCCCTCCCCGACGCGCTCCATGCTATTAGGTCCCACCTATGTACGGCCACCAATCAGACCCCTCTCGAGCGGCTATTTGTTTTTTCCAGGGGCACTACCACGGGGGTTTCGCTCCCAGCATGGTTGAAGACACCGGGCCCGGTTCTCCTCCGGAAGCACGTCCGGACCCACAAAACTGACCCACTTGTAGAGAGAGTGCTCCTACTCCACTCGAACCCACAATACACGTTCATCGAATACCCTGATGGCCGTCAGGACACTGTTTCCCTCCAGGACCTGGCGCCAGCAGGTTCCAGCTCCGACACTACTACCGCCGAGGTTACGTCTCACATTACACTCCACCCAACCCCCCGCGCCCGGCGCCCCCACGCCTGCAGATTCGCTGCCCGTGCTCCGCGCCCCCACGCCTTTGGGTTTCCAGCGCTCCCCATCACCAGTCGGATACTAAGCTCTGACCGAATCACCCCTGGAGTCCGCCATGGTTCCCTCGCCGACCGCCACCACCCAGCCACCAGAAGAGGCTGCAACCCCGGTGCTTTGTAGATCTCAGAGGACGACTCGGCCGCCGGATCGACTCAATTTGTAATTTGTAGACCCATCACCCCCGCTGGACTTTTTTACAGGGGGTGAATGTGGTGAATCACATTCCTCGTAACTCACACTGTGTTATATTGTATGTGTTGTGTCTATGTAAGCTCGTTATACGAGCAGTTGTGCGGCTCTGCCCATAGGGGGAGATGAGGAGTTTGTACTGGGCTCCACCCTTGGCTCCGCCCATGGCTCTGCCCATGGCTCCTCCCACTAACTGGAAGGATAAAGATCTGCGGTTGTGAGCCTGCTGCCAGTTCATCTCGTCACAGGCAGACTCTGTTGTAAGACTATTAAAAGCACTGTTCACGTCCAACCACGTGTCTTGTGGATTGATAAAGGTCTCTGGGCCCTTTGAGTGACTGAGCGTGGACTTCAAAGGGCCCCTCCCGTTCACTAATCGCACATTTATTTACTCACCGTTATCGATGAGTTCTCTCGCTTCCCCTTCGTTGTCCCCTGCCCCGATATGACCTCGACCTCCGTGATCAAGGCACTGCACAGCATCTTCACACTTTTTGGTTTCCCCGCTTATATCCACAGTGACCGGGGTACATCGTTCATGAGCGATGAGCTGCGTCGATATCTGCTCAGCAAGGGCATCGCCTCGAGCAGAATGACAGGCTATAACCCGCGGGGAAACGGGCAGGTGGAGAGGGAGAACGCAACAGTTTGGATGGCTGTCCTTCTAGCCCTACGGTCAAGAAGTCTCCCAACCACCCGCTGGCACGAGGTCCTACCCGATGCCCTACATTCCATTAGGTCACTCCTCTGCACGGCCACGAATGAGACCCCTCACAACCGCTTGTTTGTCTTCCCCAGGAAGTCCACCTCTGGGGTCTCGCATCCACGTTGGCTGACGACTCCGGGACCAGTTCTACTCCGGAGACACGTGAGGAGCCATAAGACAGATCCGCTAGTCGAGAGGGTCCAATTGCTACACCCAAACCCTCAATACGCCTACATCGAGCACCCCGACGGCAGGCAGGACACCGTCTCCCTGCGAGACCTGGCACCTGCTGGCTCTCCCACCGACGCCCCCCCTTCTACTGACGCTCCCCTCCCCGCACCGGCTGTCGACCCCGACAGGGCCCCCCCCCCATAGCGCCCCCGCTCCCCCCAGCCGGCGTGGGCACCAATCACCCTAGTCACCCCGGATAGCCCCCCCGCTCCAACGCGGGCAAAGGCTCAGTCACCCGTGCACCCGGATATACCATCACCGAGGACGACCGTATCCATGGCATCACCACCGGAGCTGAGAAGGTCAGCACGGACGGTCAGACCACCCAAAAGACTGAACTTGTAATCCCACTTCACCCCCGACGGACTATGTGCCTTTTTTTAAACAGGGGGTGAATGTGATGAATGATATCTGTATAGCTGTACCTTACCTTTAATGCGATGGCCCCTTTAAGAACAGGCTTGGAACCCTGGGGAACACCGCCTCTGGCTCTGCTCCCAATGTGGTAGTATGACTAGGGGTATTACTGTACCTCAGAGGTGAGCTGCCATTGGTGAAGAGGTCTCGCTGCCCATTGGCCCGGGTAAGTCATGTGCCTCTCAGCCGTTTGGCTGAGAGGTAGGTAGCTCCACCTACAGGGCGGGATATAAGAACCCGTGTTCCCCGGCAGTTGGCCATTTCTTCTGTACGTCTGACTCTGGGCACACATCTTGTGCATTAAAGCCTTTTGTTGGATCACATCTTTGCCTCGTGTCCAATTGATGGTGCATCAATTTAATGCACAAGTTTTAAAAGATGGAGCTTCGTATCAAGCTGGAGTGCCTTCGACTCAGCCCGCACGCAACAAATGCAACAACAGCATTTAAACACTGGCTGGCGTGTTTCAATAGTTACTTGAACACAGCCGAAAACCGCCCGACGAGGGAACAAAAACTGCATATCCTCCACTCGTGCGTGGGCACCGCCGTGTTCACGCTCATAGAGGACACAACAGACTATGACGCAGCTATGGACTTGCTTAAGGGACATTTCATCCGGCCGGTGAACCAGGTCTACGCACGGCACTTGCTGGCCACGAGACAGCAATTCGCTGGTGAGTCTTTAGACGAATTCTACCAGACCCTCCTTGTTCTGGGGAGAAACTGCGCCTGCCCACAAGTTCCTGTGGCCGAACACACCGAACTTTTAATTAGAGACGCTTTTGTTGTGGGTATTCAATCTTCCCAGATCCGCCAGAGACTCTTGGAGAAGGAAACTTTAAGCCTCACTGAGGCACGGGCCCTCGCCTCCTCTCTCGATATCACTAACCGCAACACCCGCGCGTACGCTCCCGACCGCACGGGGGCCCCCTGGGCAGCATGGAACGCGACCCCCCTCACCTCCGCAGACCCGGAACCCCCCCAGGCCTGCGCCGCAGGGCGCCCCGATAAACCCACGGGGCCCCGCTGCTACGTTTGCAGCCAGGCCAAGCACCCCCGCCAGCGCTGCCCGGCCTGCACCACAACCTGTAAAAGCTGCGGCAAAAAGGGCCATTACACGGCCGTTTGCCAGTCCAAGGCGGTCGCTGCAGTCCCGAGCAGCGACCGGGGTCCCCCCCCGTGCTCCTCACGTACCGCACGCGGGCCACGGACCTTGCTGCCCCCTCCCCCCACCGCCACAAGCGATCCCCGGGCGCCGTCATTTTGGGCCCCCGACTCCACGTGCGATCCCCGGTCGCTGCCATTTTGTTCACCCCCCCCCCCCCCCACCTCGTGCAGCCGACAGGCGCCGCCATCTTGGATCGGCACCGAGGACCCCGCAAGTGACCATTCGCTGCCGGATGCCGACTCGGAGTTCCTGCCACGACTCGCTTCAGTAACGTTGTATCAGTCACGGCCCCGCACGCTTTCCACGGCGACCACGAAGATCTTCCTCAATGGCCACGAGACGAGCTCCCTGTTGGACTCCGGGAGCACGGAAAGTTTTGTCCACCCCACCATGGTAAGACGCTGCGCACTTCCCGTTTATCTGGTAAAACAGAGAATCGCTCTGGCCTCCGGTTCGCACTCGGTCCAGATCACAGGGTGCTGCATAGCGGACCTCACGGTCCTGGGAGGGAGTTTAAAAACTATAAACTCTTCGTCCTTCCCCACCTCTGCGCGGCAGCACTCCTGGGGTTAGATTTCCAGTGCAACCTCCAGAGCTTAACATTCAAATTCGGCGGCCCTATCCCCCTCCCTTACTGTCTGCAGCCTCGCATCCCTCAAGGTCGATCCCCCATCCTTGTTTGCAAACCTCACCCCGGATTGCAAACCCTTTACCACCAGGAGCAGACGGTACAGTGCCCAGGACCGGACCTTCATCAGGTCCGAAGTCCAAAGGCTTCTGAAGGAGGGGGTTATCGAGGCTAGCAACAGCCCCTGGCGAGCACAAGTGCTGGTGGTTAAGACCGGGGAGAAAAATCGGATGGTCATAGACTACAGTCAGGCCATCAATAGGTTTACGCAGCTGGACATGTATCCTCTCCCACGTATCTCCGACCTGGTTAACAGGATCGCGCAGTACAAGGTTTTTTCCACGGTGGACCTTAATTCCGCCTACCACCAGCTCCCCATCCACACGAGTGACCGAAAGTACACTGCGTTCGAAGCGGATGGGCGACTCTACCACTTTTTAAGGGTTCCTTTCGGTGTCACGAATGGGGTCTCGGTCTTCCAAAGGGAGATGGACCGAATGGTCGACCAACACGGTTTACGGGGAACCTTCCCGTATCTCGACAATGTCACCATCTGCGGCCACGACCAGCAGGACCACGACGCCAACCTCCGCAAATTCCTCCGTACCGCAAAACTCCTTAACATGACCTACAATAAGGATACCTGACCTACAATAAGGATAAATGTGTGTTTAGCACCGACCGTCTAGCCATCCTCGGCTATGTATGTGTAACGGAGTGATAGGCCCCGACCCCGAACGCATGCGCCCCCTGATGGAGCTCCCCCTCCCCCACTCACTCAATGCCCTCAAGCGCTGTTTGGGCTTCTTTTCATATTACGCCCAGTGGGTCCCCAATTACGCAGACAAAGCCCGTCCACTCATCCAGTCCACCACATTTCCCCTGTCGATGGAGGCCCGCCAGGCCTTTAGCCGCATCAAAGCAGACATTGCAAAGGCCACGATGCAAGCTATCGACGAGTCCCTCCCCTTTCAGGTCGAGAGCGATGCGTCTGATGTTGCTCTGGTGGCCACCCTCAACCAAGCGGGCAGACCCATGGCCTTCTTCTCCCGTACCCTCCATGCTTCCGAAATCCGACATTCCTCGGTGGAAAAGGAGGCACAGGCCATAGTTGAAGCTGTGCGATATTGGAGGCACTATCTGGCCGGCAGGAGGTTTACCCTCCTCACAGACCAACGGTCAGTAGTTTTCATGTTTGATAATGCACAGAGGGGCAAGATAAAGAACAATAAAATCTTGCGGTGAAGGATTGAGTTGTCCACGTACAACTACGACATCTTGTATCATCCTGGGAAGCTAAACGAGCCTCCCGATGCCCTGTCCCGCGGCACCTGTGCCAACGCACAAGTGGACCGCGTTCGAACCCAGCACGCGGACCTCTGCCACCCGGGGGTCACCCGCTTTTTCCATTTCATAAGGACCCGCAACCTGCCCTACTCCATCGAGGAGGTCAGGACAGTCACTAGGGACTGCCACATCTGCGCGGAGTGCAAGCCGCACTTCTACCGCCCTGAACGAGCGCATCTGATAAAGGCTTCCCGCCCCTTTGAACGTCTCAGCATGTACTTCAAGGGTTCCCTCCCCTCCAACAACCGCAACACGTACTTCCTCAACGTGATTGACGAGTGCTCCCGTTTCCCTTTCGCCATCCCCTGCCCCGACATGACCACAACCACCATTATCAAAGCCCTGCACACCATCTTCTCCCTGTTTGGTTACCCCGCATACATTCATAGCGATCGGGGGTCCTCATTTATGAGCGACGAGCTGCGTCAATTCCTGCTCAGCAGGTGCATCGCCTCCAGCAGGATGACCAGTTACAACCCTCGGGGTAACGGACAGGTCAAGAGGGAGAACGGTATGGTCTGGAAGACCGTCCTGCTGACCCTACTGTCCAGAATACTCCCAGTCTCCCACTGGCAAGAGGTCCTCCCAGACGCCCTCCACTCAATCCGGTCACTTCTCTGTACCGCCACTAACCAAACGCCTCACGAACGTCTTCCTGTTTTTCCCAGGAAGTCTTCCTCAGGGACCCCGCTCCCGACCTGGCTGGCTACCCCCGGGCCCATTCTGCTCCGGAAACACGTGCGGGTGCACAAGTCGGACCCATTAGTCGAAAGAGTCCAGCTACTCCACGCAAATCCGCAATACGCGTATGTGGAGTATCCCGACGACCGATAGTACACCGTATCCCTCCGCGATGTGGCACCCGCCGGATCTCGGCCACGCCCCCCAGCACCAGCAACCCCCCTCGACACCCACTTCCCCCAGCACCGACGCACCCACAGCCCGGCGGACAGGGATCCCCTCCCCGGGCCTGGCCCCCGTTAGCTCCGACCAGGGGTATGGACACAGAAACAAGATTACCGCTCCCAGAGTCACGGACGACCACCGCTCTGACGTCACCGGCACCACTACGCAGGTCAAGCAGGACATCGAAGGTGCCCACTCGTAACCTCCGGGTGGACTTCTGGCTGCGGACGGACTCGTGATTTCTGTTCTTTAACTGTTCACCCATTTCCTCTCTTCCCCCCCCACCCCCCCCCCCTCCCCCGATAATGCACACTGTACAAATTATTGTTCTTTTCGCATCTTGCATATTGGTGACGGGTCAGTGGGCAGACATCGACGCAACGGCACTGCCACAACATGTCTAGTCATACTACCAGAGTGCTGGATCTGTGTGAGTCAGAGCGCTGGATCTGTGTGAGTCAGAGTACTGGATCTGTGAGAGAATGCTGGATCTGTGTGAGTCAGTGCTGGATCTGTGTGAGTCAGAGCGCTGGATCTGTGTGAGTCAGTGCTGGATCTGTGTGAGTCAGAGTGCTGGATCTGTGTGAGTCAGAGTGCTGGATCTGTGTGAGTCAGTGCTGGTTCAGTGTGACTGAGCGCTGGATCGGTGTGAGTCAGAGTGCTGGATCTGTGTGAGTCAGAGCGCTGGATCTGTGTGAGTCAGAGTGCTGGATCTGTGTGAGTCAGAGTGTTGGATCTGTGTGAGTCAGAGTGCTGGATCTATGTGAGTCAGAGTGCTGGATCTGTGTGAGTCAGTGCTGGATCTGTGTGAGTCAGTGCTGGATCTGTGTGAGTCAGAGTGTTGGATCTGTGTGAGTAAGAGTGTTGGATCTATGTGAGTCAGAGCGCTGGATCTGTGTGAGTCAGAGTGCTGGATCTGTGTGAGTCATAGTGCTGGATCTATGTGAGTCAGAGTGCTGGATCTGTGTGAGTCAGAGTGCTGGATCTGTGTGAGTCAGAGTGCTGGATCTGTGTGAGTCGAGTGCTGGATCTGTGTGAGTCAGAGTGCTGGATCTGTGTGAGTCAGAGTGCTGGATCTATGTGAGTCAGAGCGCTGGATCTGTGTGAGTCAGAGCGCTGGATCTGTGTGAGTCAGAGTGCTGGATCTCTGTGAGTAAGAGTGCTGGATCTGTGTGAGTCAGAGTGCTGGATCTGTGTGAGTCAGAGTGCTGGATCTGTGTGAGTCAGAGTGCTGGATCTGTGTGAGTCAGAGTGCTGGATCTGTGTGAGTCAGAGTGCTGGATCTGTGTGAGTCAGAGTGCTGGATCTGTGTGAGTCAGAGTGCTGGATCTGTGTGAGTCAGAGTGCTGGATCTGTGTGAGTCAGAGTGCTGGATCTGTGTGAGTCAGAGTGCTGGATCTGTGTGAGTCAGAGTGCTGGATCTGTGTGAGTCAGAGTGCTGGATCTGTGTGAGTCAGAGTGCTGGATCTGTGTGAGTCAGAGTGCTGGATCTGTGTGAGTCAGAGTGCTGGATCTGTGTGAGTCAGAGTGCTGGATCTGTGTGAGTCAGAGTGCTGGATCTGTGTGAGTCAGAGTGCTGGATCTGTGTGAGTCAGAGTGCTGGATCTGTGTGAGTCAGTGCTGGATCTGTGTGAGTCAGAGTGCTGGATCTGTGTGAGTCAGAGTGCTGGATCTGTGTGAGTCAGAGTGCTGGATCTGTGTGAGTCAGAGTGCTGGATCTGTGTGAGTCAGTGTGCTGGATCTGTGTGAGTCAGAGTGCTGGATCTATGTGAGTCAGAGAGCTGGATCTGTGTGAGTCAGTGTTGGATCTGTGTGAGTCAGAGTGTTGGATCTGTGTGAGTCAGAGCGCTGGATCTGTGTGAGTCAGAGTGCTGGATCTGTGTGAGTCAGTGCTGGATCTGTGTGAGTCAGAGTGCTGGATCTGTGTGAGTCAGTGCTGGATCTGTGTGAGTAAGAGTGTTGGATCTGTGTGAGTCAGAGTGCTGGATCTGTGTGAGTCAGAGCGCTGGATCTGTGTGAGTCAGAGTGCCTGATCTGTGTGAGTCAGTGCTGGATCTGTGTGAGTCAGAGTGCTGGATCTGTGTGAGTCAGAGTGCTGGATCTGTGTGAGTCAGTGCTGGATCTGTGTGAGTCAGAGTGCTGGATCTGTGTGAGTCAGAGTGCTGGATCTATGTGAGTCAGAGTGCTGGATCTGTGTGAGTCAGTGCTGAATCTGTGTGAGTCAGAGTGCTGGATCTGTGTGAGTCAGAGAGCTGGATCTGTGTGAGTCAGAGTGCTGGATCTGTGTGAGTCAGTGCTGGATCTGTGTGAGTCAGAGCGCTGGATCTGTGTGAGTAAGAATGTTGGATCTGTGTGAGTCAGAGTGCTGGATCTGTGTGAGTCAGAGTCCTGGATCTGTTTGAGTCAGAGTCCTGGATCTGTGTGAGTCAGAGTGTTGGATCTGTGTGAGTAAGAGTGTTGGATCTGTGTGAGTCAGAGTGCTGGATCTGTGTGAGCCAGTGCTGGATCTGTGTGAGTCAGAGCGATGAATTTGTGTGAGTAAGAGTGTTGGATCTGTGTGAGTCCGAGTGCTGGATCTGTGTGAGTCAGAGTGCTGGATCTCTGTGAGTCAGAGTACTGGATCTGTGTGAGAATGCTGGGTCTGTGTGAGTCAGAGTGCTGGATCTGTGTGAGTCAGAGTGCTGGATCTGTGTGAGTCAGTGCTGGATCAGTGTGAGTCAGAGTGCTGGATCTGTGTGAGTCAGAGTGCTGGATCTGTGTGAGTCAGTGCTGGATCTGTGTGAGTCAGAGTGCTGGATTTGTGTGAGTCAGAGTGCTGGATCTATGTGAGTCAGAGTGCTGGATCTGTGTGAGTCAGTGCTGAATCTGTGTGAGTCAGAGTGCTGGATCTGTGTGAGTCAGAGTGCTGGATCTGTGTGAGTCAGTGCTGGATCTGTGTGAGTCAGAGCGCTGGATCTGTGTGAGTAAGAATGTTGGATCTGTGTGAGTCAGAGTGCTGGATCTGTGTGAGTCAGAGTGCTGGATCTGTGTGAGTCAGAGTCCTGGATCTGTGTGAGTCAGAGTGTTGGATCTGTGTGAGTAAGAGTGTTGGATCTGTGTGAGTCAGAGTGCTGGATCTGTGTGAGCCAGTGCTGGATCTGTGTGAGTCAGAGCGCTGAATTTGTGTGAGTAAGAGTGTTGGATCTGTGTGAGTCCGAGTGCTGGATCTGTGTGAGTCAGAGTGCCGGATCTGTGTGAGTCAGAGTGCTGGATCTATGTGAGTCAGAGTGCTGGATCTGTGTGAGTCAGAGTGCTGGATCTGTGTGAGTCAGAGTGCTGGATCTATGTGAGTCAGAGTGCTGGATCTGTGTGAGTCAGAGTGCTGGATCTGTGTGAGTCAGAGTGCTGGATCTGTGTGAGTCAGAGTGCTGGATCTGTGTGAGTCAGAGTGCTGGATCTGTGTGAGTCAGAGTGCTGGATCTCTGTGAGTCAGAGTACTGGATCTGTGTGAGAATGCTGGGACTGTGTGAGTCAGAGTGCTGGATCTGTGTGAGTCAGAGTGCTGGATCTGTGTGAGTCAGTGCTGGATCAGTGTGAGTGAGCGCTGGATTGGTGTGAGTCAGAGTGCTGGATCTGTGTGAGTCAGAGCGCTGGATCTGTGTGAGTCAGAGCGCTGGATCTGTGTGAGTCAGAGTGCTGGATCTGTGTGAGTCAGTGTGTTGGATCTGTGTGAGTCAGAGTGCTGGATCTATGTGAGTCAGAGAGCTGGATCTGTGTGAGTCAGTGCTGGATCTATGTGAGTCAGAGCGCTGGATCTGTGTGAGTCAGAGTGCTGGATCTGTGTGAGTCAGAGTGCTGGATCTGTGTGAGTCAGAGTGCTGGATCTGTGTGAGTCAGAGTGCTGGATCTATGTGAGTCAGAGCGCTGGATCTGTGTGAGTCAGAGTGCTGGATCTGTGTGAGTCAGAGCGCTGGATCTGTGTGAGTCAGAATGCTGGATCTGTGTGAGTCAGAGTGCTGGATCTGTGTGAGTCAGAGTGTTGGATCTGTGTGAGTAAGAGTGTTGGATCTGTGTGAGTCAGAGTGCTGGATCTGTGTGAGTCAGAGTGCTGGATCTGTGTGAGCCAGTGCTGGATCTGTGTGAGTCAGAGCGCTGAATCTGTGTGAGTAAGAGTGTTGGATCTGTGTGAGTCCGAGTGCTGGATCTGTGTGAGTCAGAGTGCTGGATCTGTGTGAGTCAGAGTGCTGGATCTATGTGAGTCAGAGTGCTGGATCTGTGTGAGTCAGAGTGCTGGATCTGTGTGAGTCAGAGTGCTGGATCTATGTGAGTCAGAGTGCTGGATCTGTGTGAGTCAGAGTGCTGGATCTGTGTGAGTCAGAGTGCTGGATCTGTGTGAGTCAGAGTGCTGGATCTGTGTGAGTCAGAGTGCTGGATCTCTGTGAGTCAGAGTACTGGATCTGTGTGAGAATGCTGGGTCTGTGTGAGTCAGAGTGCTGGATCTGTGTGAGTCAGAGTGCTGGATCTGTGTGAGTCAGTGCTGGATCAGTGTGAGTGAGCGCTGGATCGGTGTGAGTGAGCGCTGGATCGGTGTGAGTCAGAGTGCTGGATCTGTGTGAGTCAGAGCGCTGGATCTGTGTGAGTCAGAGTGCTGGATCTGTGTGAGTCAGAGTGTTGGATCTGTGTGAGTCAGAGTGCTGGATCTATGTGAGTCAGAGTGCTGGATCTGTGTGAGTCAGTGCTGGATCTGTGTGAGTCAGAGTGCTGGATCTGTGTGAGTAAGAGTGTTGGATCTATGTTAGTCAGAGCGCTGGATCTGTGTGAGTCAGAGTGCTGGATCTGTGTGAGTCAGAGTGCTGGATCTGTGTGAGTCAGAGTGCTGGATCTGTGTGAGTCAGAGCGCTGGATCTATGTGAGTCAGAGTGCTGGATCTGTGTGAGTCAGAGTGCTGAATCTGTGTGAGTCAGAGTGCTGGATCTGTGTGAGTCAGAGTGCTGGATCTGTGTGAGTCAGAGTGCTGGATCTATGTGAGTCAGAGCGCTGGATCTGTGTGAGTCAGAGTGCTGGATCTGTGTGAGTCAGAGCGCTGGATCTGTGTGAGTCAGAGTGCTGGATCTATGTGAGTCAGAGCTCTGGATCTGTGTGAGTCAGAGTGCTGCATCTGTATGAGTCAGAGTGCTGGATCTGTGTGAGTCAGAGCGCTGGATCTGTGTGAGTCAGAGTGCTGGATCTGTATGAGTCAAAGTGCTGGATCTATGTGAGTCAGAGCGCTGGATCTGTGTGAGTAAGAATGTTGGATCTGTGTGAGTCAGAGTGCTGGATCTGTGTGAGTCAGAGTCCTGGATCTGTGTGAGTCAGAGTGTTGGATCTGTGTGAGTAAGAGTGTTGGATCTGTGTGAGTCAGAGTGCTGGATCTGTGTGAGTCAGAGTGCTGGATCTGTGTGAGCCAGTGCTGGATCTGTGTGAGTCAGAGCGCTGAATCTGTGTGAGTAAGAGTGTTGGATCTGTGTGAGTCCGAGTGCTGGATCTGTGTGAGTCAGAGTGCCGGATCTGTGTGAGTCAGAGTGCTGGATCTATGTGAGTCAGAGTGCTGGATCTGTGTGAGTCAGAGTGCTGGATCTGTGTGAGTCAGAGTGCTGGATCTATGTGAGTCAGAGTGCTGGATCTGTGTGAGTCAGAGTGCTGGATCTGTGTGAGTCAGAGTGCTGGATCTGTGTGAGTCAGAGTGCTGGATCTGTGTGAGTCAGAGTGCTGGATCTCTGTGAGTCAGAGTACTGGATCTGTGTGAGAATGCTGGGTCTGTGTGAGTCAGAGTGCTGGATCTGTGTGAGTCAGAGTGCTGGATCTGTGTGAGTCAGTGCTGGATCAGTGTGAGTGAGCGCTGGATCGGTGTGAGTCAGAGTGCTGGATCTGTGTGAGTCAGAGCGCTGGATCTGTGTGAGTCAGAGTGCTGGATCTGTGTGAGTCAGAGTGTTGGATCTGTGTGAGTCAGAGTGCTGGATCTATGTGAGTCAGAGTGCTGGATCTGTGTGAGTCAGTGCTGGATCTGTGTGAGTCAGAGTGCTGGATCTGTGTGAGTAAGAGTGTTGGATCTATGTTAGTCAGAGCGCTGGATCTGTGTGAGTCAGAGTGCTGGATCTGTGTGAGTCAGAGTGCTGGATCTGTGTGAGTCAGAGTGCTGGATCTGTGTGAGTCAGAGCGCTGGATCTATGTGAGTCAGAGCGCTGGATCTGTGTGAGTCAGAGTGCTGGATCTGTGTGAGTCAGAGTGCTGAATCTGTGTGAGTCAGAGTGCTGGATCTGTGTGAGTCAGAGTGCTGGATCCGTGTGAGTCAGAGTGCTGGATCTGTGTGAGTCAGAGCGCTGGATCTGTGTGAGTCAGAGTGCTGGATCTGTGTGAGTCAGAGTGCTGGATCTGTGTGAGTCAGAGTGCTGGATCTGTGTGAGTCAGTGCTGGATCTGTGTGAGTCAGAGTGCTGGATCTGTGTGAGTCAGAGCGCTGGATCTGTGTGAGTCAGAGTGCTGGGTCTGTGTGAGTCAGAGTGCTGGATCTCTGTGAGTCAGCGTGCTGGATCTGTGTGAGAATGCTGGATCTGTGTGAGTCAGAGTGCTGGATCTGTGCGAGTCAGAGTGCTGGATCTGTGTGAGCCAGTGCTGGATCTGTGTGAGTCAGAGCGCTGAATTTGTGTGAGTAAGAGTGTTGGATCTGTGTGAGTCCGAGTGCTGGATCTGTGTGAGTCAGAGTGCCGGATCTGTGTGAGTCAGAGTGCTGGATCTATGTGAGTCAGAGTGCTGGATCTGTGTGAGTCAGAGTGCTGGATCTGTGTGAGTCAGAGTGCTGGATCTGTGTGAGTCAGAGTGCTGGATCTGTGTGAGTCAGAGTGCTGGATCTGTGTGAGTCAGAGTGCTGGATCTGTGTGAGTCAGAGTGCTGGATCTGTGTGAGTCAGAGTGCTGGATCTGTGTGAGTCAGAGTGCTGGATCTCTGTGAGTCAGAGTACTGGATCTGTGTGAGAATGCTGGGTCTGTGTGAGTCAGAGTGCTGGATCTGTGTGAGTCAGAGTGCTGGATCTGTGTGAGTCAGTGCTGGATCAGTGTGAGTGAGCGCTGGATCGGTGTGAGTCAGAGTGCTGGATCTGTGTGAGTCAGAGCGCTGGATCTGTGTGAGTCAGAGTGCTGGATCTGTGTGAGTCAGAGTGTTGGATCTGTGTGAGTCAGAGTGCTGGATCTATGTGAGTCAGAGTGCTGGATCTGTGTGAGTCAGTGCTGGATCTGTGTGAGTCAGAGTGCTGGATCTGTGTGAGTAAGAGTGTTGGATCTATGTTAGTCAGAGCGCTGGATCTGTGTGAGTCAGAGTGCTGGATCTGTGTGAGTCAGAGTGCTGGATCTGTGTGAGTCAGAGTGCTGGATCTGTGTGAGTCAGAGCGCTGGATCTATGTGAGTCAGAGCGCTGGATCTGTGTGAGTCAGAGTGCTGGATCTGTGTGAGTCAGAGCGCTGGATCTGTGTGAGTAAGAATGTTGGATCTGTGTGAGTCAGAGTGCTGGATCTGTGTGAGTCAGAGTGCTGGATCTGTGTGAGTCAGAGTGCTGGATCTGTGTGAGTCAGAGTGCTGGATCTATGTGAGTCAGAGTGCTGGATCTGTGTGAGTCAGAGTGCTGGATCTGTGTGAGTCAGAGTGCTGGATCTGTGTGAGTCAGAGTGCTGGATCTGTGTGAGTCAGAGTGCTGGATCTCTGTGAGTCAGAGTACTGGATCTGTGTGAGAATGCTGGGTCTGTGTGAGTCAGAGTGCTGGATCTGTGTGAGTCAGAGTGTTGGATCTGTGTGAGTCAGTGCTGGATCAGTGTGAGTCAGCGCTGGATCGGTGTGAGTCAGAGTGCTGGATCTGTGTGAGTCAGAGCGCTGGATCTGTGTGAGTCAGAGTGCTGGATCTGTGTGAGTCAGAGTGTTGGATCTGTGTGAGTCAGAGTGCTGGATCTATGTGAGTCAGAGTGCTGGATCTGTGTGAGTCAGTGCTGGATCTGTGTGAGTCAGAGTGCTGGATCTGTGTGAGTAAGAGTGTTGGATCTATGTTAGTCAGAGCGCTGGATCTGTGTGAGTCAGAGTGCTGGATCTGTGTGAGTCAGAGCGCTGGATCTGTGTGAGTCAGAGTGCTGGATCTGTGTGAGTCAGAGTGTTGGATCTGTGTGAGTCAGAGTGCTGGATCTATGTGAGTCAGAGTGCTGGATCTGTGTGAGTCAGTGCTGGATCTGTGTGAGTCAGAGTGCTGGATCTGTGTGAGTAAGAGTGTTGGATCTATGTTAGTCAGAGCGCTGGATCTGTGTGAGTCAGAGTGCTGGATCTGTGTGAGTCAGAGTGCTGGATCTGTGTGAGTCAGAGTGCTGGATCTGTGTGAGTCAGAGCGCTGGATCTATGTGAGTCAGAGTGCTGGATCTGTGTGAGTCAGAGTGCTGGATCTGTGTGAGTCAGAGTGCTGGATCTGTGTGAGTCAGAGTGCTGGATCTGTGTGAGTCAGAGTGCTGGATCTGTGCGAGTCAGAGTGCTGGATCTGTGTGAGAATGCTGGATCTAGTTTTGCACTAGAGTGCTGAGCTTGTGGCATTTGAGTGCTACAGTGAGAGTTTGGTGACTGAGGGAGTATAAGGGTTCATTTTTATTTAAAGTCTAGTATTTCTTTTATTTAGTTAATTAACTTAAAAGTTGCTGTTTGGTCTATAAGAAGGTGAATTTTGAAACAGCTTTAAACAAGGTTCTACTTGGACATACTTGCAGCTGGAGCTTGTTAATTAGTTAATTGCATTAGGCCAGTTTTCAGAAGCTAGAGTCACAGTATAAATAGGAGCTAGTTACAGTGCAGACTTTGTTTGCACTAGAGTGCTGAGCTTGTGGCATTTGAGTGCTACAGTGAGAGTTTGGTGACTGAGGGAGTGCTGAGCTTGTGGCATTTGAGTGCGACAGTGAGAGTTTGGTGACTGAGGGAGTGCTGAGCTTGTGGCATTTGAGTGCTACAGTGAGAGTTTGGTGACTGAGGGAGTGCTGAGCTTGTGGCATTTGAGTGCTACAGTGAGAGTTTGGTGACTGAGGGAGTGCTGAGCTTGTGGCATTTGAGTGCTACAGTGAGAGTTTGGTGACTGAGGGAGTTAGGTGAGGAGGGAGTAAGGTGCTCCTGACATTTCATTTCCTATATTTATCAAAGTGCGTGAAGAGAGCCAGGAGTTTAGAGTACAGCTGACTGGAAGTAGAGTCGGAGGGCGGAGGTCCAGTTGGTCCATGGGGCAGCTAATTCTGTAAAGTAAGAGGGGATGGAGGCTAGGGCAGTTGCATGCTCCTCCTGTAGGATGTGGGTGGTGAGGGATACCACTGGTGTCCCCGCTGACTATACCTGCGGGAAGTGCACCCAACTCCAGCTCCTCAGAGACCGTGTTAAGGTACTGGAGCTGGAGCTGGATGAACTTCGGATCATCCGGGAGGCAGAGGGGGTCATAGAGAAGAGTTACAGGGAGGTAGCCACACCAAAGGTACTGGACAAGAGTAGCTGGGTTACAGTCAGGGGAAAGAAAACTAACAGGCAGACAGTGCAGGGATCCCTCGTGGCCGTTCCCCTTCAAAACAAGTATACCGTTTTGGATGCTGTTGGGGGAGATGACCTACCGGGGGAAGGCCCCAGCGGCCAGGTCTCTGGCACTGAGTCTGGCTCTGGGGCTCAGAAGTGAAGGGGGGAGCATAGTAAAGCAATAGTAATAGGAGATTCAATGGTCAGGGCAATAGGTAGGAGATTCTGTGGTCGCGAGCGAGACTCCCGAAAGGTATGTTGCCTCCCGGGTGCCAGGGCCAGGGATGTCTCTGATCGTGTCTTCAGGATCCTGAAGGGGGAGGGTGAGCAGCCAGAAGTCGTGGTGCACATTGGTACCAACGATGTAGGTAGGAAAAAGGGTGTGGAGGTAATAAACAAGTTTAGGGAGTTAGGCTGGAAGTTAAAGGCCAGGACAGACAGAGTTGTCATCTCTGGTTTGTTGCCGGTGCCACGTGATAGCGAGGCTAGGAATAGGGAGAGAGTGCAGTTGAACACGTGGCTGCAGGAATGGTGTAGGAGGGAGGGCTTCAGGTATTTGGATAATTGGAGCGCATTCTGGGGAAGGTGGGACCTGTACAAGCAGGACGGGTTGCATCTGAACCAGAGGGGCACCAATATCCTGGGAGGGAGGTTTTCTAGTACCCTTCGGAAGGGTTTAAACTAATTTGGCAGGGGAATGGGAACCGGATCTGTAGTCCAGCAACTAAGGTAGACGATAGTCAGGACGCCAAAGCACGTAGTGATGCAGTGGGGAAGGTAACAATGACAAAGGAGAGTACTTGCAGGCAAGGAGATGGGTTGAAGTGTGTATACTTTAATGCAAGAAGCATCAGGAATAAGGTGGGTGAACTTAAGGCATGGATCTGTACTTGGGATTACGATGTGGTGGCCATCACGGAAACTTGGATAGAAGAGGGGCAGAAATGGTTGGTTGAGGTCCCTGGTTATAGATGTTTCAACAAGATTAGGGAGGATGGTAAAAGAGGTGGGGGGGTGGCATTGTTAATTAGAGATAGTATAACAGCTGCAGAAAGGCAGTTCGAGGGGGATCTGCCTACTGAGGTAATATGGGTTGAAGTTAGAAATAGGAAAGGAGCAGCCACCTTGTTGGGAGTTTTCTATAGGCCCCCCAATAGCAGCAGAGATGTGGAGGAACAGATTGGGAAACAGATTTTGGAAAGGTGCAGAAGTCACAGGGTAGTAGTCATGGGCGACTTCAACTTCCCAAACATTGAGTGGAAACTCTTTAGATCAAATAGTTTGGATGGGGTAGTGTTTGTGCAGTGTGTCCAGGAAGCTTTTCTAACACAGTATGTAGATTGTCCGACCAGAGGGGAGGCCATATTGGATTTAGTACTTGGTAATGAACCAGGGCAGGTGATAGATTTGTTAGTGGGAGAGCATTTTGGAGGTAGTGACCACAATTCTGTGACTTTCACTTTAGTAATGGAGAGGGATAGGTGCGAGCAACAGGGCAAGGTTTATAATTGGGGGAAGGGTAAATACAATGCTGTCAGACAAGAATTGAAGTGCAGAAGTTGGGAACATAGGCTGTCAGGGAAGGACACAAGTGAAATGTGGAACTTGTTCAAGGAACAGGTACTGCGTGTCTTTGATATGTATGTCCCTGTCAGGCAGGGAAGAGATGGTCGAGTGAGGGAACCATGGTTGACAAGAGAGGTTGAATGTCTTGTTAAGAGGAAGAAGGAGACTTATGTAAGGCTGAAGAAACAAGGTTCAGACAGGGCGCTGGAGGGATACAAGATAGCCAGGAGGGAACTGAAGAAAGGGATTAGGAGAGCAAAGAGAGGGCATGAAAAATCTTTGGCGGGTAGGATCAAGGAAAACCCCAAGGCCTTTTACACATATGTGAGAAATATGAGAATGACTAGAGCGAGGGTAGGTCCGATTAAGGACAGTAGCAGGAGATTGTGTATTGAGTCTGAAGAGATAGGAGAGGTCTTGAACAAGTATTTTTCTTCAGTATTTACAAACGAGAGGGGCCATATTGTTGGAGAGGACAGCGTGAAGCAGACTGATAAGCTTGAGGAGATACTTGTCAGGAAGGAAGATGTGTTGCGCGTTTTGAAAAACTTGAGGATAGACAAGTCCCCCGGGCCTGACGGGATATATCCAAGGATTCTATGGGAAGCAAGAAATTAAATTGCAGAGACGTTGGCAATGATCTTTTCGTCCTCGCTGTCAACAGGGGTGGTACCAGAGGATTGGAGAGTGGCGAATGTCGTGCCCCTGTTCAAAAAAGGGAATAGGGATAACCCTGGGAATTACAGACCAGTTAGTCTTACTTCGGTGGTAGGCAAAGTAATGGAAAGGGTACTGAGGGATAGGATTTCTGAGCATCTGGAAAGGAATTGCTTGATTAGGGATAGTCAGCACGGATTTGTGAGGGGTAGGTCTTGCCTTACAAGTCTTATTGAATTCTTTGAGGAGGTGACCAAGCATGTGGATGAAGGTAAAGCAGTGGATGTAGTGTACATGGATTTTAGTAAGGCATTTGATAAGGTTCCCCATGGTAGGCTTATGCAGAAAGTAAGGAGGCATGGGATAGTGGGAAATTTGGCCAGTTGGATAACAAACTGGCTAACCGATAGAAAACAGAGAGTGGTGGTGGATGGCAAATATTCAGCCTGGAGCCCAGTTATCAGTGGCGTACCGCAGGGATCAGTTCTGGGTCCTCTGCTGTTTGTGATTTTCATTAACGACTTGGATGAGGGAGTTGAAGGGTGGGTCAGTAAATTTGCAGATGATACGAAGATTGGTGGAGTTGTGGATAGTGAGGAGGGCTGTTGTCGGCTTCAAAGAGACATAGATAGAATGCAGAGCTGGGCTGAGAAGTGGCAGATGGAGTTTAACCCTGACAAGTGTGAGGTTGTCCATTTTGGAAGGACAAATATGAATGCGTAATACAGGGTTAATGGTAGGGTTCTTGGCAATGTGGAGGAGCAGAGAGATCTTGGGGTCTATGTTCACAGTTCTTTGAAAGTTGCCACTCAAGTGGATAGAGCTGTGAAGAAGGCCTATGGTGTGCTAGCGTTCATTAGCAGAGGGATTGAATTTAAGAGCCGTGAGGTGATGATGCAGCTGTACAAAACCTTGGTCAGGCCACATTTGGAGTACTGTGTGCAGTTCTGGTCACCTCATTTTAGGAAGGATGTGGAAGCTTTGGAAAAGGTGCAAAGGAGATTTACCAGGATGTTGCCTGGAATGGAGAGTAGGTCATACGAGGAAAGGTTGAGGGTGCTAGGCCTTTTCTCATTAGAACGGAGAAGGATGAGGGGCGACTTGATAGAGGTTTATAAGATGATCAGGGGAATAGATAGAGTAGACAGTCAGAGACTTTTTCCCCGGGTGGAACACACCATTACAAGGGGACATAAATTTAAGATAAATGGTGGAAGATATAGAGGGGATGTCAGAGGTAGGTTCTTTACCCAGAGAGTAGTGGGGGCATGGAATGCACTGCCTGTGGAAGTAGTTGAGTCGGAAAAGTTAGGGACCTTCAAGCGGCTATTGGATAGAAACTTGGATTAGGGTAGAATAATGGAGTGTAGGTTAACTTCTTAAGGGCAGCACGGTAGCATTGTGGATAGCACAATTGCTTCACAGCTCCAGGGTCCCAAGTTCGATTTCGACTTGGGTCACTGTCTGTGTGGAGTCTGCACATCCTCCCCGTGACTGCGTGGGTTTCCTCCGGGTACTCCGGTTTCCTCCCACAGTCCAAAGATGTGCAGGTTGGGTGGATTGGCCATGAAAAATTGTCCAAAATTCTATGATTAACCTAGGACAAAAGTTCGGCGCAACATCGTGGGCCGAAGGGCCTGTTCTGTGCTGTATTTCTCTATAACTCTATCTATCTGTGTGAGTCAGAGTGCTGGATCTGTTTGAGTCAGAGGGCTGAATCTGTGTGAGTCAGTGCTGGATCTGTGTGAGTCAGTGCTGGATCTGTGTGAGTCAGAGTGCTGGATCTGTGTGAGTCAGTGCTGGATCTGTGTGAGTCAGAGTGCTGGATCTGTGTGAGTCAGAGTGCTGGATCTGTGTGAGTCAGAGTGCTGGATCTGTGTGAGTCAGAGTGCTGGATCTGTGTGAGTCAGAGTGCTGGATCTGTGTGAGTCAGAGTGCTGGATCTGTGTGAGTCAGAGTGCTGGATCTGTGTGAGTCAGAGTGCTGGATCTGTGTGAGTCAGAGTGCTGGATCTGTGTGAGTCAGAGTGCTGGATCTGTGTGAGTGAGAGTGCTGGATCTGTGTGAGTCAGAGTGCTGGATCTGTGTGAGTCAGAGTGCTGGATCTGTGTGAGTCAGAGTGCTGGATCTGTGTGAGTCAGAGTGCTGGATCTGTGTGAGTCAGAGTGCTGGATCTGTGTGAGTCAGAGTGCTGGATCAGTGTGAGTCAGAGTGCTGGATCTGTGTGAGTCAGAGTGCTGGATCTGTGTGAGTCAGAGTGCTGGATCTGTGTGAGTCAGTGTGCTGGATCTGTGTGAGTCAGTATTTGATCTGTGTGTGTCAGTGCTGGATCTGTGTGAGTCAGAGTGCTGGATCTGTGTGAGTCAGAGTTCTGGATCTGTGTGAGTCAGAGTGCTGGATCTGTGTGAGTCAGAGTGCTGGATCTGTGTGAGTCAGAGTGCTGGATCTGTGTGAGTCAGAGTGCTGGATCAGTGTGAGTCAGAGTGCTGGATCTGTGTGAGTCAGAGTGCTGGATCTGTGTGAGTCAGTGTGCTGGATCTGTGTGAGTCAGTGTGCTGGATCTGTGTGAGTCAGAGCGCTGGATCTGTGTGAGTCAGTGTGCTGGATCTGTGTGAGTCAGAGCACTGAATCTGGGTGAGCGCGCACCATGCTCTCCGGCCCGCCTCACGGCTCCCGCAACGGCCCCATGGTCCTCCCGACCTGCCGACCTTCCGGTCAGCTGCCCCGACCGGCTCGCGGACGCCGCTGACTCTGCGCCCAGCCGCCACGAAGCTCCCACGGGCGCCGCCATCTTGGGCCCCGGACGCCATGTGCGGGCCATGGGCGCCGCCATCTTGGGGCCCCGGCTCCATGTGCGAGTCCTGGGTGCCGCCAACTTGGGACCCCGACTCCACGTGCGGGTCCTGGGCGCCGCCATCTTGGGCCAACTCAGAAGGCCCTGCAAGCGATTACTCTGCCACTGAAGAGGATCTGGAACTCTCACCACGACTGGCTTCCATCAAGCTCGATCAGTCGCAACCACGCTCGCTCGCCAAGACTATAACGACGGTGCAGCTCAACGGACACAAAACAAGGTGCCTGCTGGACTCCGGGAGCACGGAAAGTTTTGTCCACCCCGACACGGTAAGACGCTGCGCGCTCCCCATCCACCCTATTAAACAGAAAATTGAATTGGCCTCAGGTTCGCATTCCGTCCAAATCACCGGGTGCTGCACAGCGGACCTCACAGTCCAGGGGATGGGATTCAAAAATTTCAAACTCATTCTCCCCCGCCTATGCGCTCCGGCACTCCGGGGCCTGGACTTCCAGTGCAACCTGCAGAGCTTGACCTTTCAATTCGGCGGCCCTATACCCACCTCACTGTCTGCAGCCTCGCTTCCCTCAAAGTGGACCCCCCTTCCTTGTTTGCTAATCTCACCCTAGATTGTAAACCTGTCGCCACTCGGAGCAGACGATACAGTGCCCAGGACCGGACCTTCATCGGGTCCGAGGTCCAGAGGCTCCTTATGGAAGGAGTGATCGAGGCCAGCAACAGTCCCTGGCGAGCCCAAGTGCTGGTAGTTCGGACTGGGGAGAAAAACCGAATGGTCATCGATTACAGTCAGACCATCAACAGGTTTACGCAGCTGGACGCGTACCCTCTCCCCCGTATTTCCGACCTGGTTAACAGGATCGCGAAGTACAAAGTCTTCTCCACGGTGGACCTTAAGTCCGCCTACTACCAGCTCCCTATTCAAGCGAGTGACCGAAAGTACACCGCATTTGAGGCAGATGGGCGCCTCTACCCCTTCCTCAGGGTTCCCTTTGGTGTCACAAATGGAGCCTCGGTCTTCCAACGGGAGATGGACAGAATGGTCGACAAGCACGGTTTACGGGCCACCTTCCCATATCTCAATAACGTCACCACCTGCGACCACGACCAGCAGGACCATGACATTAACCTCCAAAAATTCCTCCGAACTGCAAAACTCCTTAATTTTACTTATAATAAGGATAAGTGTGTGTTTAGCACCGACCGTCTAGCCACGTACAACTAGGATATCTTGTATCGTCCTGGGAAGCTCAACGAGCCTTCCGATGCCCTATCCCACGGTACCTGCGCCCGCGCGCAGATTGACCGCCTCCGCTCCCTCCACACGGACCTCTGCCATCCAGGGGTCACCCGTTTCTACCATTTTATTAAGACCCGCAACCTGCCCTACTCCGTCGAGGAAGTCAGGACCATCACCAGGGACTGCCACGTCTGCGGCGAGTGCAAACCCGCAGTTTTACCGCCCTGAACGAGTGCATCTGATCAAGGCATCCCACCCTTTGAACATCTCAGTATAGACTTCCCCTCCCCTCCAACAACCGTAACACGTATTTCTTGAGTGTTATCGACGAATGCTCTCGAATCCCTTTCGCCATTCCCTGTCCCGACATGACCACAACAACCGTCATAAAGGCCCTCCTATCCATCTTCTCCCTGTTCGGTTACCCCGCGTACATCCATAGCGACCGGGGGTCCTCTTTTATGAGTGACGAACTGCGTCAGTTCCTGCTCAGCTGGGGCATAGCCTCTAGCAGGACGACCAGTTATAACCCCCGGGGTAACGGTCAGGTCAAGCGGGAGAATGGCACCATTTGGAAGACCATCCTACTGGCCCTACGGTCCAGAGATCTCCCTATTCCCCGTTGGCAAGAAGTCATTCCCGACGCCCTGCATTCAATCCGGTCTCTCCTCTGTACTACCACTAATCAAACACCTCATGAACGTCTTCTTGTTTTCCCCAGGAAGTCGTCCTCAGGATCCCCTCTCCCGACCTGGCTGGCCACCCCCGGGCCCATCTTGCTCCGGAAGTATGTGCGGGTGCACAAGTCCGACCCGTTGGTTGAGCGAGTCCAGTTACTCCACGCCAACCCGCAGTATGCGTACGTGGAGTATCCCGACGGTCGGCAGGATACGGTCTCGCTCCGGGACCTGGCACCCGCCGGCGTGCGGCCTTCTCCCCTTACATCAACACCTCCCCCCCAACCCCAATTCCCCCCTGCGCCCCCCGCACCCCCACGACCCAGCGCACATGCCCCCTCTTCCCCAATTACAGCGTCTCCACCACCGGCCCGGGGTACGGAGACACATCTACGACCAACGCTCCCGGAGGCAAGGGCGACCATCGGCCCGAAGTCACCGGCTCCACTGCGAATGTCCTCAGAACACCACGGGCACCCGACAGGCTGATCGTCTCCATCTAATGCGGCCATGGGACTTATTTGGACATTTCGTGTTATTCTGTTGTTATTAGTAGTAGTTGTATTGTTTTGCCGCTTTTTTTTTGGACATATTTGTGTTATTCTGTTGTTAGTAGTAGTAGTAGTAGTAGTAGTAGTATTGTTTTGCCACGAGCCAGTGGGCAGCTCTCCCCTATCGATTTTCGCTGCTCATACCACCAGTCCTCGACCACCCCCCCCCCGCCCCTCTCCCACTTACCCCCCCCCCCCCAGTGCTTTCTCCACAAGGGGTGAATGTGGTGGTATGGATATGAGCACTGCCATTGGTGCAGAGCACTGGCTTCCCATTGGCTCTGGCTGGTCATGTGCCTCTCATCCGATTGGTTGGGACCAGTCATGTAACTGCTCTCCAATTGGTCGAGAGGCAAGTAGGCTCCGCCTCCGAGGCGGGGTATAAGTACCCAGAGTTTCCGGCGGTCGGTCATTCTCTGTAGTCGACCACCGGGCTAACAACTAGCTGATTAAAGCCACAGTTCGGATCCTAAATGTGTCTTCAGTCGAATTGACGGCACATCACTGTGTGAGTCAGAGTGCTGGATCTCTGAGATCAGTGCTGGATCTGTGTGAGTCAGAATGCTGGATCTGCGTGAGTCAGTGCTGGATCTGTGTGAGTCAGAGTGCTGGATTTGTGTGAGTCAGAGTGCTGGATCTGCGTGATGGATCTGTGTGAGTCAGAGTGCTGGATCTGTGTGAGTCAGAATGCTGGATCTGTGTGAGTCAGAGTGCTGGATCTGTGTGAGTCAGAGTGCTGGATCTGTGTGAGTCAGTGCTGGATCTGTGTGAGTCAGTGCTGGATCTGTGTGAGTCAGAGTGCTGGATCTGTGTGAGTCAGAGTGCTGGATCTGTGTGAGTCAGAGTGCTGGATCTGTGCGAGTCAGAGTGCTGGATCTGTGCGAGTCAGAGTGCTGGATCTGTGCGAGTCAGAGTGCTGGATCTGTGCGAGTCAGAGTGCTGGATCTGTGCGAGTCAGAGTGCTGGATCTGTGCGAGTCAGAGTGCTGGATCTGTGCGAGTCAGAGTGCTGGATCTGTGCGAGTCAGAGTGCTGGATCTGTGCGAGTCAGAGTGCTGGATCTGTGCGAGTCAGAGTGCTGGATCTGTGCGAGTCAGAGTGCTGGATCTGTGCGAGTCAGAGTGCTGGATCTGTGTGAGTCAGAGTGCTGGATCTGTGTGAGTCAGAGTGCTGGATCTGTGTGAGTCAGCGCTGGATCTGTATGAGTCAGTGCTGGATCTGTGTGAGTCAGTGCTGGATCAGTATGAGTCAGAGCGCTGGATCTGCGTGAGTCAGAGTGCTGGATCTGCGTGAGTCAGAGTGCTGGATCTGCGTGAGTCAGAGTGCTGGATCTGCGTGAGTCAGAGTGCTGGATCTGCATGAGTCAGAGTGCTGGATCTGCGTGAGTCAGAGTGCTGGATCTGCGTGAGTCAGAGTGCTGGATCTGCGTGAGTCAGAGTGCTGGATCTGCGTGAGTCAGAGTGCTGGATCTGTGACAGTCAGAGTGCTGGATCTGTGGGCGCAATTCTCCGCGCTCACAAAAATTCGGAGAATAGCGGGCGGCGTAAATTTTTACGGACACGCTGGTCCGACACCCTCCTGCTATTTTCCCCCCCCATCCACGCCCGCCCCCCGACACGAATAGCTGCCTGCCGTTTTTTTACGCCGAGCAGCTATTCACCCCTGGCCGATGGGCCGATTTCCAAGGCCTTTACGGCCGTTTTTATGAACGTAAAACACACCTGGTCTGACCGTTCGTAAAAACGGCCGTAAAGTCCCGATCTGGGGAACCATGGCACCGATTGGCACGGCAGTACCACGGCAGTGCCAAGGGTGCCATGGGCCACGATCGATGGGCACCGATTGCGGGCAGCGGGTACTTACCCCGCGCACTCTTTCTCCCTCCGCCGCCCCGATGGATCCATCCGCGGGGTGGCTGAGGGGCATGCGCGGGTTTCACGCACAAGCGCGATGGCGTCATCCGCCCATACGCGGGTTGGAGTCGTCCAATCCGCGCATGCGCGGCTGACGTCATCTGACGCGTCAGCCGTCGCTAACTCTGGCTAGCGGGCTTAACGAAAATCGTTAAGCCCGCGATGCCGGAGTTCACGGCCGCGCGATGCTAGCCCCGACCGGGGAGCTGAATCGGTTCCCGGTCGGGGGGCGGAGGCTGGCGTCAAACGCGCCCGTTTTTGACGCCAGCTTCCCGAGTTTTCGTGACTCGGGAGAATCGCGCCCTGTCTGAGTCAGAGCGCTGGATATGTGTGAGTCAGTGCTGGATCTGTGTGAGTCAGAGTGCTGGATCTGTGTGAGTCAGAGCGCTGGATATGTGTGAGTCAGAGCGCTGGATCTGTGTGAGTCAGAGCGCTGGATCTGTGTGAGTCAGAGTGCTGGATCTGTGTGACTCAGTGCTGGATCTGTGTGAGTCAGAGTGCTGGATCTGTGTGAGTCAGAGTGCTGGATCTGTGTGAGTCAGAGCGCTGGATCTGTGTGAGTCAGTGCTGGATCTGTGTGAGTCAGAGTGCTGGATCTGTGTGAGTCAGAGTGCTGGATCTGTGTGAGTCAGAGTGCTGGATCTGTGTGAGTCAGAGTGCTGGATCTGTGTGTGTCAGAGTGCTGGATCTGTCTGAGTCAGAGTGCTGGATCTGTGTGAGTCAGTGCTGGATCTGTGTGAGTCAGAGTGCTGGATCTGTGTGAGTCAGAGCGCTGGATCTGTGTGAGTCAGTGCTGGATCTGTGTGAGTCAGAGTGCTGGATCTGTGTGAGTCAGAGTGCTGGATCTGTGTGAGTCAGAGTGCTGGATCTGTGTGAGTCAGAGTGCTGGATCTGTGTGTGTCAGAGTGCTGGATCTGTCTGAGTCAGAGTGCTGGATCTGTGTGAGTCAGTGCTGGATCTGTGTGAGTCAGAGTGCTGGATCTGTGTGTGTCAGAGTGCTGGATCTGTCTGAGTCAGAGTGCTGGATCTGTGTGAGTCAGTGCTGGATCTGTGTGAGTCAGTGCTGGATCTGTGTGAGTCAGAGCGCTGGATCTGTGTGAGTCAGAGTGCTGGATCTATGTGAGTCAGAGTGCTGGATCTGTGTGAGTCAGAGCGCTGGATCTATGTGAGTCAGAGCGCTGGATCTGTGTGAGTCAGAGTGCTGGATCTGTGTGAGTCAGAGTGCTGATCTGTGTGAGTCAGTGCTGGATCTGTGTGAGTCAGAGTGCTGGATCTGTGTGAGTCAGAGTGCTGGATCTGTGTGAGTCAGAGTGCTGGATCTGTGTGAGTGAGCAGCTGGATCGGTGTGAGTCAGAGTGCTGATCTGTGTGAGTCAGAGCTGCTGGATCTGTGTGAGTCAGAAGTGCTGGATCTGTGTGAGTCAGAGTGCTTGGATCTGTGTGAGTCAGAGTGCTGGATCTAGTGTGAGTCAGAGTGCTGGATCTGTGTGAGTCAGTGCTGGATCTGTGTGAGTCAGAGTGGCTGGATCTGTGTGAGTAGAGTGCTGGATCTGTTGTTAGTCAGAGCGCTGGATCTGTGTGAGTCAGAGTGCTGGATCTGTGTGAGTCAGAGTGCTGGATCTGTGTGAGTCAGAGTGCTGGATCTGTGTGAGTCAGAGCTGGATCTGTGTGAGTCAGAGCGCTGGATCTGTGTGAGTCAGAGTGCTGGATCTGTGTGAGTCAGAGTGCTGGATCTGTGTGAGTCAGAGTGCTGGATCTGTGTGAGTCAGAGTGCTGGATCTGTGTGAGTCAGAGTGCTGGATCTGTGTGAGTCAGAGTGCTGGATCTGTGTGAGTCAGAGTGCTGGATCTGTGTGAGTCAGAGTGCGGATCTGTGTGAGTCAGAGTCCTGGATCTGTGTGAGTCAGAGTGTTGGATCTGTGTGAGTAAGAGTGTTGGATCTGTGTGAGTCAGAGTGCTGGATCTGTGTGAGTCAGAGTGCTGGATCTGTGTGAGTCAGAGTGCTGGATCTATGTGAGTCAGAGTGCTGGATCTGTGTGAGTCAGAGTGCTGGATCTGTGTGAGTCAGAGTGCTGGATCTGTGTGAGTCAGAGTGCTGGATCTGTGTGAGTCAGAGTGCTGGATCTCTGTGAGTCAGAGTACTGGATCTGTGTGAGAATGCTGGGTCTGTGTGAGTCAGAGTGCTGGATCTGTGTGAGTCAGAGTGCTGGATCTGTGTGAGTCAGTGCTGGATCATGTGGTCGCGCTGGATCGGTGTGATCAGAGTGCTGGATCGGTGTGAGTCAGAGTGCTGGATCTGTGTGAGTCAGAGTGCTGGATCTGTGTGAGTCAGAGTGCTGGATCTGTGTGAGTCAGAGTGCTGGATCTGTGTGAGTCAGAGTGCTGGATCTGTGTGAGTCAGAGTGCTGGATCTGTGTGAGTCAGTGCTGGATCTGTGTGAGTAAGAGTGTTGGATCTATGTTAGTCAGAGCGCTGGATCTGTGTGAGTCAGAGTGCTGGATCTGTGTGAGTCAGAGTGCTGGATCTGTGTGAGTCAGAGTGCTGGATCTGTGTGAGTCAGAGCGCTGGATCTATGTGAGTCAGAGCGCTGGATCTGTGTGAGTCAGAGTGCTGGATCTGTGTGAGTCAGAGTGCTGGAATCTGTGTGAGTCAGAGTGCTGGATCTGTGTGAGTCAGAGTGCTGGATCTGTGCGAGTCAGAGTGCTGGATCTGTGTGAGAATGCTGGATCTAGTTTTGCACTAGTGTGCTGAGCTTGTGGCATTTGAGTGCTACAGTGAGAGTTTGGTGACTGAGGGAGTATAAGGGTTCATTTTTATTTAAAGTCTAGTATTTCTTTTATTTAGTTAATTAACTTAAAAGTTGCTGTTTGGTCTATAAGAAGGTGAATTTTGAAACAGCTTTAAACAAGGTTCTACTTGGACTTACTTGCAGCTGGAGCTTGTTAATTAGTTAATTGCATTAGGCCAGTTTTCAGAAGCTAGAGTCACAGTATAAATAGGAGCTAGTTACAGTGCAGACTTTGTTTGCACTAGAGTGCTGAGCTTGTGGCATTTGAGTGCTACAGTGAGAGTTTGGTGACTGAGGGAGTGCTGAGCTTGTGGCATTTGAGTGCGACAGTGAGAGTTTGGTGACTGAGGGAGTGCTGAGCTTGTGGCATTTGAGTGCTACAGTGAGAGTTTGGTGACTGAGGGAGTGCTGAGCTTGTGGCATTTGAGTGCTACAGTGAGAGTTTGGTGACTGAGGGAGTGCTGAGCTTGTGGCATTTGAGTGCTACAGTGAGAGTTTGGTGACTGAGGGAGTTAGGTGAGGAGGGAGTAAGGTGCTCCTGACATTTCATTTCCTATATTTATCAAAGTGCGTGAAGAGAGCCAGGAGTTTAGAGTACAGCTGACTGGAAGTAGAGTCGGAGGGCGGAGGTCCAGTTGGTCCATGGGGCAGCTAATTCTGTAAAGTAAGAGGGGATGGAGGCTAGGGCAGTTGCATGCTCCTCCTGTAGGATGTGGGTGGTGAGGGATACCACTGGTGTCCCCGCTGACTATACCTGCGGGAAGTGCACCCAACTCCAGCTCCTCAGAGACCGTGTTAAGGTACTGGAGCTGGAGCTGGATGAACTTCGGATCATCCGGGAGGCAGAGGGGGTCATAGAGAAGAGTTACAGGGAGGTAGCCACACCAAAGGTACTGGACAAGAGTAGCTGGGTTACAGTCAGGGGAAAGAAAACTAACAGGCAGACAGTGCAGGGATCCCTCGTGGCCGTTCCCCTTCAAAACAAGTATACCGTTTTGGATGCTGTTGGGGGAGATGACCTACCGGGGGAAGGCCCCAGCGGCCAGGTCTCTGGCACTGAGTCTGGCTCTGGGGCTCAGAAGTGAAGGGGGGAGCATAGTAAAGCAATAGTAATAGGAGATTCAATGGTCAGGGCAATAGGTAGGAGATTCTGTGGTCGCGAGCGAGACTCCCGAAAGGTATGTTGCCTCCCGGGTGCCAGGGCCAGGGATGTCTCTGATCGTGTCTTCAGGATCCTGAAGGGGGAGGGTGAGCAGCCAGAAGTCGTGGTGCACATTGGTACCAACGATGTAGGTAGGAAAAAGGGTGTGGAGGTAATAAACAAGTTTAGGGAGTTAGGCTGGAAGTTAAAGGCCAGGACAGACAGAGTTGTCATCTCTGGTTTGTTGCCGGTGCCACGTGATAGCGAGGCTAGGAATAGGGAGAGAGTGCAGTTGAACACGTGGCTGCAGGAATGGTGTAGGAGGGAGGGCTTCAGGTATTTGGATAATTGGAGCGCATTCTGGGGAAGGTGGGACCTGTACAAGCAGGACGGGTTGCATCTGAACCAGAGGGGCACCAATATCCTGGGAGGGAGGTTTTCTAGTACCCTTCGGAAGGGTTTAAACTAATTTGGCAGGGGAATGGGAACCGGATCTGTAGTCCAGCAACTAAGGTAGACGATAGTCAGGACGCCAAAGCACGTAGTGATGCAGTGGGGAAGGTAACAATGACAAAGGAGAGTACTTGCAGGCAAGGAGATGGGTTGAAGTGTGTATACTTTAATGCAAGAAGCATCAGGAATAAGGTGGGTGAACTTAAGGCATGGATCTGTACTTGGGACTACGATGTGGTGGCCATCACGGAAACTTGGATAGAAGAGGGGCAGAAATGGTTGTTGGAGGTCCCTGGTTATAGATGTTTCAACAAGATTAGGGAGGATGGTAAAAGAGGTGGGGGGGTGGCATTGTTAATTAGAGATAGTATAACAGCTGCAGAAAGGCAGTTCGAGGGGGATCTGCCTACTGAGGTAATATGGGTTGAAGTTAGAAATAGGAAAGGAGCAGTCACCTTGTTGGGAGTTTTCTATAGGCCCCCCAATAGCAGCAGAGATGTGGAGGAACAGATTGGGAAACAGATTTTGGAAAGGTGCAGAAGTCACAGGGTAGTAGTCATGGGCGACTTCAACTTCCCAAACATTGAGTGGAAACTCTTTAGATCAAATAGTTTGGATGGGGTAGTGTTTGTGCAGTGTGTCCAGGAAGCTTTTCTAACACAGTATGTAGATTGTCCGACCAGAGGGGAGGCCATATTGGATTTAGTACTTGGTAATGAACCAGGGCAGGTGATAGATTTGTTAGTGGGAGAGCATTTTGGAGGTAGTGACCACAATTCTGTGACTTTCACTTTAGTAATGGAGAGGGATAGGTGCGAGCAACAGGGCAAGGTTTATAATTGGGGGAAGGGTAAATACAATGCTGTCAGACAAGAATTGAAGTGCAGAAGTTGGGAACATAGGCTGTCAGGGAAGGACACAAGTGAAATGTGGAACTTGTTCAAGGAACAGGTACTGCGTGTCTTTGATATGTATGTCCCTGTCAGGCAGGGAAGAGATGGTCGAGTGAGGGAACCATGGTTGACAAGAGAGGTTGAATGTCTTGTTAAGAGGAAGAAGGAGACTTATGTAAGGCTGAAGAAACAAGGTTCAGACAGGGCGCTGGAGGGATACAAGATAGCCAGGAGGGAACTGAAGAAAGGGATTAGGAGAGCAAAGAGAGGGCATGAAAAATCTTTGGCGGGTAGGATCAAGGAAAACCCCAAGGCCTTTTACACATATGTGAGAAATATGAGAATGACTAGAGCGAGGGTAGGTCCGATTAAGGACAGTAGCAGGAGATTGTGTATTGAGTCTGAAGAGATAGGAGAGGTCTTGAACAAGTATTTTTCTTCAGTATTTACAAACGAGAGGGGCCATATTGTTGGAGAGGACAGCGTGAAGCAGACTGATAAGCTTGAGGAGATACTTGTCAGGAAGGAAGATGTGTTGCGCGTTTTGAAAAACTTGAGGATAGACAAGTCCCCCGGGCCTGACGGGATATATCCAAGGATTCTATGGGAAGCAAGAAATTAAATTGCAGAGACGTTGGCAATGATCTTTTCGTCCTCGCTGTCAACAGGGGTGGTACCAGAGGATTGGAGAGTGGCGAATGTCGTGCCCCTGTTCAAAAAAGGGAATAGGGATAACCCTGGGAATTACAGACCAGTTAGTCTTACTTCGGTGGTAGGCAAAGTAATGGAAAGGGTACTGAGGGATAGGATTTCTGAGCATCTGGAAAGGAATTGCTTGATTAGGGATAGTCAGCACGGATTTGTGAGGGGTAGGTCTTGCCTTACAAGTCTTATTGAATTCTTTGAGGAGGTGACCAAGCATGTGGATGAAGGTAAAGCAGTGGATGTAGTGTACATGGATTTTAGTAAGGCATTTGATAAGGTTCCCCATGGTAGGCTTATGCAGAAAGTAAGGAGGCATGGGATAGTGGGAAATTTGGCCAGTTGGATAACAAACTGGCTAACCGATAGAAAACAGAGAGTGGTGGTGGATGGCAAATATTCAGCCTGGAGCCCAGTTATCAGTGGCGTACCGCAGGGATCAGTTCTGGGTCCTCTGCTGTTTGTGATTTTCATTAACGACTTGGATGAGGGAGTTGAAGGGTGGGTCAGTAAATTTGCAGATGATACGAAGATTGGTGGAGTTGTGGATAGTGAGGAGGGCTGTTGTCGGCTTCAAAGAGACATAGATAGAATGCAGAGCTGGGCTGAGAAGTGGCAGATGGAGTTTAACCCTGACAAGTGTGAGGTTGTCCATTTTGGAAGGACAAATATGAATGCGTAATACAGGGTTAATGGTAGGGTTCTTGGCAATGTGGAGGAGCAGAGAGATCTTGGGGTCTATGTTCACAGTTCTTTGAAAGTTGCCACTCAAGTGGATAGAGCTGTGAAGAAGGCCTATGGTGTGCTAGCGTTCATTAGCAGAGGGATTGAATTTAAGAGCCGTGAGGTGATGATGCAGCTGTACAAAACCTTGGTCAGGCCACATTTGGAGTACTGTGTGCAGTTCTGGTCACCTCATTTTAGGAAGGATGTGGAAGCTTTGGAAAAGGTGCAAAGGAGATTTACCAGGATGTTGCCTGGAATGGAGAGTAGGTCATACGAGGAAAGGTTGAGGGTGCTAGGCCTTTTCTCATTAGAACGGAGAAGGATGAGGGGCGACTTGATAGAGGTTTATAAGATGATCAGGGGAATAGATAGAGTAGACAGTCAGAGACTTTTTCCCCGGGTGGAACACACCATTACAAGGGGACATAAATTTAAGATAAATGGTGGAAGATATAGAGGGGATGTCAGAGGTAGGTTCTTTACCCAGAGAGTAGTGGGGGCATGGAATGCACTGCCTGTGGAAGTAGTTGAGTCGGAAAAGTTAGGGACCTTCAAGCGGCTATTGGATAGAAACTTGGATTAGGGTAGAATAATGGAGTGTAGGTTAACTTCTTAAGGGCAGCACGGTAGCATTGTGGATAGCACAATTGCTTCACAGCTCCAGGGTCCCAAGTTCGATTTCGACTTGGGTCACTGTCTGTGTGGAGTCTGCACATCCTCCCCGTGACTGCGTGGGTTTCCTCCGGGTACTCCGGTTTCCTCCCACAGTCCAAAGATGTGCAGGTTGGGTGGATTGGCCATGAAAAATTGTCCAAAATTCTATGATTAACCTAGGACAAAAGTTCGGCGCAACATCGTGGGCCGAAGGGCCTGTTCTGTGCTGTATTTCTCTATAACTCTATCTATCTGTGTGAGTCAGAGTGCTGGATCTGTTTGAGTCAGAGGGCTGAATCTGTGTGAGTCAGTGCTGGATCTGTGTGAGTCAGTGCTGGATCAGTGTGAGTCAGAGTGCTGGATCTGTGTGAGTCAGTGCTGGATCTGTGTGAGTCAGAGTGCTGGATCTGTGTGAGTCAGAGTGCTGGATCTGTGTGAGTCAGAGTGCTGGATCTGTGTGAGTCAGAGTGCTGGATCTGTGTGAGTCAGAGTGCTGGATCTGTGTGAGTCAGAGTGCTGGATCTGTGTGAGTGAGAGTGCTGGATCTGTGTGAGTGAGAGTGCTGGATCTGTGTGAGTCAGAGTGCTGGATCTGTGTGAGTCAGAGTGCTGGATCTGTGTGAGTCAGAGTGCTGGATCTGTGTGAGTCAGAGTGCTGGATCTGTGTGAGTCAGAGTGCTGGATCTGTGTGAGTCAGAGTGCTGGATCAGTGTGAGTCAGAGTGCTGGATCTGTGTGAGTCAGAGTGCTGGATCTGTGTGAGTCAGAGTGCTGGATCTGTGTGAGTCAGAGTGCTGGATCTGTGTGAGTCAGAGTGCTGGATCTGTGTGAGTCAGAGTGCTGGATCTGTGTGAGTCAGAGTGCTGGATCTGTGTGAGTCAGTATTTGATCTGTGTGTGTCAGTGCTGGATCTGTGTGAGTCAGAGTGCTGGATCTGTGTGAGTCAGTATTTGATCTGTGTGTGTCAGTGCTGGATCTGTGTGAGTCAGTATTTGATCTGTGTGTGTCAGTGCTGGATCTGTGTGAGTCAGAGTGCTGGATCTGTGTGAGTCAGAGTGCTGGATCTGTGTGAGTCAGAGTGCTGGATCTGTGTGAGTCAGAGTGCTGGATCTGTGTGAGTCAGTGTGCTGGATCTGTGTGAGTCAGAGCGCTGGATCTGTGTGAGTCAGAGCGCTGGATCTGTGTGAGTCAGAGTGCTGGATCTGTGTGAGTCAGAGTGCTGGATCTGTGTGAGTCAGAGTGCTGGATCTGTGTGAGTCAGAGTGCTGGATCTGTGTGAGTCAGAGCGCTGGATCTGTGTGAGTCAGAGCGCTGGATCTGTGTGAGTCAGAGTGCTGGATCTGTGTGAGTCAGAGTGCTGGATCTGTGTGAGTCAGAGCACTGAATCTGGGTGAGCGCGCACCATGCTCTCCGGCCCGCCTCACGGCTCCCGCAACGGCCCCATGGTCCTCCCGACCTGCCGACCTTCCGGTCAGCTGCCCCGACCGGCTCGCGTACGCCGCTGACTCTGCGCCCAGCCGCCACGAAGCTCCCACGGGCGCCGCCATCTTGGGCCCCGGACGCCATGTGCGGGCCATGGGCGCCGCCATCTTGGGGCCCCGGCTCCATGTGCGAGTCCTGGGTGCCGCCAACTTGGGACCCCGACTCCACGTGCGGGTCCTGGGCGCCGCCATCTTGGGCCAACTCAGAAGGCCCTGCAAGCGATTACTCTGCCACTGAAGAGGATCTGGAACTCTCACCACGACTGGCTTCCATCAAGCTCGATCAGTCGCAACCACGCTCGCTTGCCAAGACTACAACGACGGTGCAGCTCAACGGACACAAAACAAGGTGCCTGCTGGACTCCGGGAGCACGGAAAGTTTTGTCCACCCCGACACGGTAAGACGCTGCGCGCTCCCCATCCACCCAATTAAACAGAAAATTGAATTGGCCTCAGGTTCGCATTCCGTCCAAATCACCGGGTGCTGCACAGCGGACCTCACAGTCCAGGGGATGGGATTCAAAAATTTCAAACTCATTCTCCCCCGCCTATGCGCTCCGGCACTCCGGGGCCTGGACTTCCAGTGCAACCTGCAGAGCTTGACCTTTCAATTCGGCGGCCCTATACCCACCTCACTGTCTGCAGCCTCGCTTCCCTCAAAGTGGACCCCCCTTCCTTGTTTGCTAATCTCACCCTAGATTGTAAACCTGTTGCCACTCGGAGCAGACGATACAGTGCCCAGGACCGGACCTTCATCGGGTCCGAGGTCCAGAGGCTCCTTATGGAAGGAGTGATCGAGGCCAGCAACAGTCCCTGGCGAGCCCAAGTGCTGGTAGTTCGGACTGGGGAGAAAAACCGAATGGTCATCGATTACAGTCAGACCATCAACAGGTTTACGCAGCTGGACGCGTACCCTCTCCCCCGTATTTCCGACCTGGTTAACAGGATCGCGAAGTACAAAGTCTTCTCCACGGTGGACCTTAAGTCCGCCTACTACCAGCTCCCTATTCGAGCGAGTGACCGAAAGTACACCGCATTTGAGGCAGATGGGCGCCTCTACCCCTTCCTCAGGGTTCCCTTTGGTGTCACAAATGGAGCCTCGGTCTTCCAACGGGAGATGGACAGAATGGTCGACAAGCACGGTTTACGGGCCACCTTCCCATATCTCAATAACGTCACCACCTGCGACCACGACCAGCAGGACCATGACATTAACCTCCAAAAATTCCTCCGAACTGCAAAACTCCTTAATTTTACTTATAATAAGGATAAGTGCGTGTTTAGCACCGACCGTCTAGCCACGTACAACTAGGATATCTTGTATCGTCCTGGGAAGCTCAACGAGCCTTCCGATGCCCTATCCCACGGTACCTGCGCCCGCGCGCAGATTGACCGCTTCCGCTCCCTCCACACGGACCTCTGCCATCCAGGGGTCACCCGTTTCTACCATTTTATTAAGACCCGCAACCTGCCCTACTCCGTCGAGGAAGTCAGGACCATCACCAGGGACTGCCACGTCTGCGGCGAGTGCAAACCCGCAGTTTTACCGCCCTGAACGAGTGCATCTGATCAAGGCATCCCACCCTTTGAACATCTCAGTATAGACTTCCCCTCCCCTCCAACAACCGTAACACGTATTTCTTGAGTGTTATCGACGAATGCTCTCGAATCCCTTTCGCCATTCCCTGTCCCGACATGACCACAACAACCGTCATAAAGGCCCTCCTATCCATCTTCTCCCTGTTCGGTTACCCCGCTCACATCCATAGCGACCGGGGGTCCTCTTTTATGAGTGACGAACTGCGTCAGTTCCTGCTCAGCTGGGGCATAGCCTCTAGCAGGACGACCAGTTATAACCCCCGGGGTAACGGTCAGGTCAAGCGGGAGAATGGCACCATTTGGAAGACCATCCTGCTGGCCCTACGGGCCAGAGATCTCCCTATTCCCCGTTGGCAAGAAGTCATTCCCGACGCCCTGCATTCAATCCGGTCTCTCCTCTGTACTACCACTAATCAAACACCTCATGAACGTCTTCTTGTTTTCCCCAGGAAGTCGTCCTCAGGATCCCCTCTCCCGACCTGGCTGGCCACCCCCGGACCCATCTTGCTCCGGAAGTATGTGCGGGTGCACAAGTCCGACCCGTTGGTTGAGCGAGTCCAGTTACTCCACGCCAACCCGCAGTATGCGTACGTGGAGTATCCCGACGGTCGGCAGGATACGGTCTCGCTCCGGGACCTGGCACCCGCCGGCGTGCGGCCTTCTCCCCCTACACCAACACCTCCCCCCAACCCCAATTCCCCCCAGCACCCCCCGAGCCCCCACGACCCAGCGCACATGCCCCCTCTTCCCCAATTACAGCGTCTCCACCACCGGCCCGGGGTACGGAGACACATCTACGACCAACGCTCCCGGAGGCAAGGGCGACCATCGGCCCGAAGTCACCGGCTCCACTGCGAATGTCCTCAGAACACCACGGGCACCCGACAGGCTGATCGTCTCCATCTAATGCGGCCATGGGACTTATTTGGACATTTCGTGTTATTCTGTTGTTATTAGTAGTAGTTGTATTGTTTTGCCGCTTTTTTTTTGGACATATTTGTGTTATTCTGTTGTTAGTAGTAGTAGTAGTAGTAGTAGTAGTAGTATTGTTTTGCCACGAGCCAGTGGGCAGCTCTCCCCTATCGATTTTCGCTGCTCATACCACCAGTCCTCGACCCCCCCCCCCCGCCCCTCTCCCACTTACCCCCCCCCCCCCCAGTGCTTTCTCCACAAGGGGTGAATGTGGTGGTATGGATATGAGCACTGCCATTGGTGCAGAGCACTGGCTTCCCATTGGCTCTGGCTGGTCATGTGCCTCTCATCCGATTGGTTGGGACCAGTCATGTAACTGCTCTCCAATTGGTCGAGAGGCAAGTAGGCTCCGCCTCCGAGGCGGGGTATAAGTACCCAGAGTTTCCGGCGGTCGGTCATTCTCTGTAGTCGACCACCGGGCTAACAACTAGCTGATTAAAGCCACAGTTCGGATCCTAAATGTGTCTTCAGTCGAATTGACGGTACATCACTGTGTGAGTCAGAGTACTGGATCTCTGAGATCAGTGCTGGATCTGTGTGAGTCAGAATGCTGGATCTGCGTGAGTCAGAGTGCTGGATCTGCGTGAGTCAGTGCTGGATCTGTGTGAGTCAGAGTGCTGGATTTGTGTGAGTCAGAGTGCTGGATCTGCGTGATGGATCTGTGTGAGTCAGAGTGCTGGATCTGTGTGAGTCAGAATGCTGGATCTGTGTGAGTCAGAGTGCTGGATCTGTGTGAGTCAGAGTGTTGGATCTGTGCGAGTCAGAGTGCTGGATCTGTGCGAGTCAGAGTGCTGGATCTGTGCGAGTCAGAGTGCTGGATCTGTGCGAGTCAGAGTGCTGGATCTGTGCGAGTCAGAGTGCTGGATCTGTGCGAGTCAGAGTGCTGGATCTGTGCGAGTCAGAGTGCTGGATCTGTGCGAGTCAGAGTGCTGGATCTGTGCGAGTCAGAGTGCTGGATCTGTGCGAGTCAGAGTGCTGGATCTGTGCGAGTCAGAGTGCTGGATCTGTGCGAGTCAGAGTGCTGGATCTGTGTGAGTCAGAGTGCTGGATCTGTGTGAGTCAGAGTGCTGGATCTGTGTGAGTCAGCGCTGGATCAGTATGAGTCAGTGCTGGATCTGTGTGAGTCAGTGCTGGATCAGTATGAGTCAGAGCGCTGGATCTGCGTGAGTCAGAGTGCTGGATCTGCGTGAGTCAGAGTGCTGGATCTGCGTGAGTCAGGGTGCTGGATCTGCGTGAGTCAGAGTGCTGGATCTGTGTGAGTCAGTGCTGGATCTGCGTGAGTCAGAGTGCTGGATCTGTGTGAGTCAGAGTGCTGGATCTGCGTGAGTCAGAGTGCTGGATCTGCGTGAGTCAGAGTGCTGGATCTGCGTGAGTCAGAGTGCTGGATCTGTGACAGTCAGAGTGCTGGATCTGTGGGCGCAATTCTCCGCGCTCACGAAAATTCGGAGAATAGCGGGCGGCGTAAATTTTTACGGACACGCTGGTCCGACACCCTCCTGCTATTCTCCCCCCCCCATCCACGCCCGCCCCCCGACACGAATAGCTGCCTGCCGTTTTTTTACGCCGAGCAGCTATTCACCCCTGGCCGATGGGCCGATTTCCAAGGCCTTTACGGCCGTTTTTATGAACGTAAAACACACCTGGTCTGACCGTTCGTAAAAACGGCCGTAAAGTCCCGATCTGGGGAACCATGGCACCGATTGGCACGGCAGTACCACGGCAGTGCCAAGGGTGCCATGGGCCACGATCGATGGGCACCGATCGCGGGCAGCGGGTACTTACCCCGCGCACTCTTTCTCCCTCCGCCGCCCCGATGGATCCATCCGCGGGGTGGCTGAGGGGCATGCGCGGGTTTCACGCACAAGCGCGATGGCGTCATCCGCGCATACGCGGGTTGGAGTCGTCCAATCCGCGCATGCGCGGCTGACGTCATCTGACGCGTCAGCCGTCGCTAACTCTGGCTAGCGGGCTTAACGAAAATCGTTAAGCCCGCGATGCCGGAGTTCACGGCCGCGCGATGCTAGCCCCGACCGGGGAGCTGAATCGGTTCCCGGTCGGGGGGGCGGAGGCTGGCGTCAAACGCGCCCGTTTTTGACGCCAGCTTCCCGAGTTTTCGTGACTCGGGAGAATCGCGCCCTGTCTGAGTCAGAGCGCTGGATCTGTGTGAGTCAGTGCTGGATCTGTGTGAGTCAGAGTGCTGGATCTGTGTGAGTCAGAGCGCTGGATCTGTGTGAGTCAGTGCTGGATCTGTGTGAGTCAGAGTGCTCAATCTGTGTGAGTCAGAGTGCTGGATCTATGTGAGTCAGAGTGCTGGATCTGTGTGAGTCAGAGTGCTCAATCTGTGTGAGTCAGAGCGCTGGATCTGTGTGAGTCAGAGTGCTGGATCTGTGTGAGTCAGAGTGCTGGATCTGTGTGAGTCAGAGTGCTGGATCTGTGTGAGTCAGAGTGCTGGATCTGTGTGAGTCAGAGTGCTGGATCTGTGTGAGTCAGAGTGCTGGATCTGTGTGAGTCAGAGTACTGGATCTGTGTGTGTCAGAGTGCTGGATCTGTGTGAGTCAGTGCTGGATCTGTGTGAGTCAGTGCTGGATCTGTGTGAGTCAGTGCGCTGGATCTGTGTGAGTCAGTGCTGGATCTATGTGAGTCAGAGCGCTGGATCTGTGTGAGTCAGAGTGCTGGATCTGTGTGAGTCAGTGCTGGATCTGTGTGAGTCAGTGCTGGATCTGTGTGAGTCAGAGTGCTGGATCTGTGTGAGTCAGAGTGCTGGATCTGTGTGAGTCAGAGTGCTGGATCTGTGTGAGTCAGAGTGCTGGATCTGTGTGAGTCAGAGTGCTGGATCTGTGTGAGTCAGAGTGCTGGATCTGTGTGAGTCAGAGTGCTGGGTCTGTGTGAGTCAGAGTGCTGGATCTGTGTGAGTCAGAGCGCTGGATCAGTGTGAGTCAGAGTGCTGGATGTGTGTGTGTCAGAGTGCTGGATCTGTGTGAGTCAGAGTGCTGGATCTGTGTGAGTCAGTGCTGGATCTGTGTGAGTCAGAGTGCTGGATCTGTGTGAGTCAGAGTGCTGGATCTTTGTGAGTCAGAGTGCTGGATCTGTGTGAGTCAGAGTGCTGGATCTGTGTGAGTCAGAGTGCTGGATCTGTGTGAGTCAGAGTGCTGGATCTGTGAGTCAGAGTGCTGGATCTGTGTGAGTCAGAGTGCTGGATCTGTGTGAGTCAGAGTGCTGGATCTGTGTGAGTCAGAGTGCTGGATCTGTGTGAGTCAGAGTGCTGGATCTGTGTGAGTCAGAGTGCTGGATCTGTGTGAGTCAGAGCGCTGGATCTGTGTGAGTCAGAGCGCTGGATCTGTGTGAGTCAGAGTGCTGGATCTGTGTGAGTCAGTGCTGGATCTGTGTGAGTCAGAGTGCTGGATCTGAGTGAGTCAGTGCTGGATCTGTGTGAGTCAGAGTGCTGGATCTGTGTGAGTCAGAGTGCTGGATCTGTGTGAGTCAGAGTGCTGGATCTGTGTGAGTCAGAGTGCTGGATCTGAGTGAGTCAGTGCTGGATCTGAGTGAGTCAGTGCTGGATCTGTGTGAGTCAGTGCTGGATCTGTGTGTGTCAGAGTGCTGGATCTGTGTGAGTCAGAGTGCTGGATCTGTGTGAGTCAGAGTGCTGGATCTGTGTGAGTCAGAGTGCTGGATCTGTGTGAGTCAGAGTGCTGGATCTGTGTGAGTCAGAGTGCTGGATCTGTGTGAGTCAGAGCGCTGGATCTGTGTGAGTCAGTGCTGGATCTGTGTGAGTCAGAGTGCTGGATCTGTGTGAGTCAGAGTGCTGGATCTGTGTGAGTCAGAGTGCTGGATCTGTGTGAGTCAGAGTGCTGGATCTGTGTGAGTCAGTGCTGGATCTGTGTGAGTCAGAGTGCTGGATCTGTGTGTGTCAGAGTGCTGGACCTCTAAGATCAGTGCTGGATCTGTGTGAGTCAGAGTGCTGGATCTGTGTGAGTCAGAGTGCTGGATCTGTGTGTGGTGGTATGGATATGAGCACTGCCATTGGTGCAGAGCACTGGCTTCCCATTGGCTCTGGCTGGTCATGTGCCTCTCGTCCGATTGGTTTGGACTAGTCATGTGACTGCTCTCCAATTGGTCGAGAGGCAAGTAGGTTCCGCCTCTGAGGCGGGGTATAAGTACCCAGAGTATCTGGCGGTCGGTCATTCCCTGTAGTCGACCACCGGGCTAACAACTAGCTGATTAAAGCCACAGTTCGGATCCTAAATGTGTCTTGCGTCGAATTGATGGTACATCAATTTAATCAGTTAGAATTTTGGAATGAGGCTTCGCATCAAGCCTGACTGCCTCCGCACCAGCCCGCATGCTGCAAATGCGTCTGCAATTTTTAAACACTGGCAGGAGTGTTTTAATAGTTACCTGACGACTGCAGCCAGCAAGCCCACCAGGGAGCAGAAACTCCGCATCCTCCACTCATGCGTGGGCACATCGGTCTACGCAATGATCGAAGACGAAGGCGATTTTGATGCGGCCATGGAGATTCTCAAAGGACACTTTCTCCGGCCGGTCAACAAAGTATACGCACGGCATCTCCTGATGACCAGCAGCAGTTCCCTGGTGAGTCCCTCGACGAGTTTTACCAGGCCCTCGCAGCTCTAGGGAGAACGTGCGCATGTCTCCAGGTTTCGGCGACGGGGCACATGGAACTTCTAATCAGAGACGCTTACGTTGCTGGCATGCAGTCTCCTTCTATCGCCAACGATTGCTAGAGAAGAACGCCCTCAGCCTAGCTGAGGCACGGACTCTGGCATCCTCCCTGAAGGTTGCTGACCTGAACGCCCGCGCATACGCCCCCGGCCGCGCAGCAACCCCCTGGACTTCATGGCACCCGCCACCTCCGTCCTCCATGGACCCCGACCCCCCCCAAGCCTGCGCTGCGGGTCGCTCCGATAAACTAGTGGGGCTCCGTTGCTATTTCTGTGGCCTCTCAAAGCACCCCCGCCCGCGCTGCCCGGCCCCCTCCGCTCTGTGTAAGAGCTGCGGGAAGAAGGTCCACTACGCGGTGGTCTGCCAGACCAAGTCGGTCACTGCTGTCCCGCGCAGCAACCGCGGATTGCCCCCCCCCCAGGCCCCCACGCCGTGCACCAACCTCTCCGGCCTGCCTCCCGGCTCCCGCAACGGCCCCACGATCCTCCCGACCCGCGCCCCCAGCTGCCCCGACCGGCCCGCAGACACCGCTGACACTGCCCCCAGCTGCCCCGACCGGCTCGCGGACGCTGCTGACTCTGCCCCCAGCCGCCACGAGGCTCCCACGGGCACCGCCATCTTGGCCCCCAGCCGCCACGAGGCTCCCACGGGCACCACCATCTTGGGCCCCGGATGCCATGTGCGGGCCATGGGCGCTGCCATCTTGGGACCCCGACTCCACGTGCGGGTCCTGGGTGCCGCCATCTTGGATCAACTCGGAAGGCCCTGCAAGCGATTACTCTGCCACCGAGGAGGATCTGGAACTCTCACCACGACTGGCTTCCATCAAGCTCGATCAGTCGCAACCACGCTCGCTCGCCAAGACTACAACGACGGTGCAGCTCAACGGACACAAAACAAGGTGCCTGCTGGACTCCGGGAGCACGGAAAGTTTTGTCCACCCCGATACGGTAAGACGCTGCGCGTTCCCCATCCACCCAGTTAAACAGAAAATTGAATTGGCCTCAGGTTCGCATTCCGTCCAAATCACCGGGTGCTGCATAGCGGACCTCACGGTCCGGGGGGGGTCTTCAAAAATTTCAAACTCCTCATTCTCCCCTACCTACGCGCTCCGGCACTCTTGGGCCTGGACTTCCAGTGCAACCTGCAGAGCTTGACTTTCCAATTTGGCGGCCCTATTCCTCTTACTGTTTGCAGCCTAACGTCCCTCAAAGTGGACCCCCCTTCCTTGTTTGCTAATCTCACCCCAGATTGTAAACCTGTCGCCACTAGGAGTAGACGATAGTGTCCAGGACCGGACCTTCATCAGGTCCGAGGTCCAGAGGCTCCTTAAGGAAGGAGTGATCGAGGCCAGCAACAGTCCCTGGCGAGCCCAAGTGCTGGTAGTTCGGACTGGGGAGAAAAACCGGATGGTCATTGATTACAGTCAGACCATCAACAGGTTTACGCAGCTGGACGCGTATCCTCTCCCCCATATTTACGACCTGGTTAACAGGATCTTGAAGTACAAAGTCTTCTCCACGGTGGACCTTAAATCCACCTACCACCAGCTCCCTATTTGCGCGAGTGACCGACTGTACACCGCGTTTGAGGCAGTTGGGCGCCTCTACCACTTCCTCAGGGTTCCATTCGGTGTCACAAATGGGGTCTCGGTCTTCCAACGGGAGATGGACCGAATGGTTGACAAGCACGGTTTACGGGCCACCTTCCCGTATCTCGATAACGTCACCATCTGCGGCCACGACCAGCAGGACCACGACATCAACCTCCAAAAATTCCTCCAAACCGCAAAACCCCTTGATTTAACTTACAAAAAGGATAAGTGCGTGTTTAGCACCAACCGTCTAGCCATCCTTGGCTACATAGTGCGTAACGGAGTGATAGGCCCCGATCCCGAACGCATGCCCCCCCTGATGGAACTCCCTCTCCCCAACTCCCTCAAATCCCTCAAACGCTGCCTGGGCTTCTTCTCATACTACGCCCAGTGGGTCCCCAACTACGCCGACAAAGCCCGCCCCCTCATCCAGTCCACCTCCTTTCCCCTGTCGATGGAGGCCCGCCAGGCCTTTAGCCGCATCAAAGCGGATATCGCAAAGGCCACGATGCATGCTATCGACGGGTCCCTCCCATTCCAGGTCGAGTGCGACGCGTCTGATGTAGCTCTGGCGGCCACCCTGAACCAAGCGGGCAGACCCGTGGCCTTCTCACGGACCCTCCACGCTTCCGAAATCCGCCATTCCTCGGTGGAAAAGGAGGCACAGGCCATAGTCGAAGCTGTGCGATATTGGAGGCACTATCCGGCCGGCAGGAGGTTTACCCTCCTCACAGACCGACGGTCAGTAGCTTTCATGTTCGACAATGCACAGAGGGGCAAGATCAAGAACGACAAGATCTTGTGGTGGCGGATCGAGTTATCCACGTACAACTACGATATCTTGTATTGTCCTGGGAAGCTCAACGAGCCTCCCGATGCCCTGTCCCGCGGTACCTGCAACAGCACGCAGATTGACTGCCTCCACTCCCTCCACACGGACCTCTGCCATCCAGGGGTCACCCGTTTCTACCATTTTATTAAGACCCGCAACCTGCCCTACTCCATTGAGGAAGTCAGGACTGTCACTAAGGACTGCCACGTCTGCGCCGAGTGCAAACCGCACTTTTACCGCCCCGACCGAGCGCATCTGATCAAGGCATCCCACCCCTTTGAACGTCTCAGTATAGACTTCAAGGGTCCCCTCCCCTCCAACAACCGTAACACGTATTTCTTGAGTGTTATCGACGAATACTCTCGATTCCCTTTCGCCATTCCCTGTCCCGACATGACAACAACAACCATCATAAAGGCCCTCCTATCCATCTTCTCCCTGTTCGGTTACCCAGTGTACATCCACAGCGACCGGGGGTCCTCTTTTATGAGTGACGAACTGCGTCAGTTCCTGGTCAGCAGGGGCACAGCCTCTAGCAGGACGACCAGTTATAACCCCCGGGGTAACGGTCAGGTCGAGCGGGAGAATGACACCATTTGGAAGACCATGCTGCTGGCCCTACGGTCCAGAGATCTCCCTATTCCCCGTTGGCAAGAAGTAATTCCCGACACCCTGCATTCAATCCGGTCTCTCCTCTGTACTACCACTAACCAAACACCTCATGAACGTCTTCTTGTTTTCCCCAGGAAGTCGTCCTCAGGATCCCCTTTCCCAACCTGGCTGGCCACCCTCGGGCCCATATTGCTCTGACTGTGTGAGTCAGAGTGCTGGATGTGTGTGAGTCAGAGCGCTGGATCAGTGTGAGTCAGAGTGCTGGATCTGTGTGAGTCAGAGTGCTGGATCTGTGTGAGTCAGAGTGCTGGATCTGTGTGAGTCAGAGTGCTGGATCTGTGTGAGTCAGAGCGCTGGATCTGTGTGAGTCAGTGCTGGATCTGTGTGAGTCAGAGTGCTGGATCTGTGTGAGTCAGAGTGCTGGATCTGTGTGAGTCAGAGTGCTGGATCTGTGTGAGTCAGAGTGCTGGATCTGTGTGAGTCAGAGTGCTGGATCTGTGTGAGTCAGAGTGCTGGATCTGTGTGAGTCAGAGTGCTGGATCTGTGTGAGTCAGTGCTGGATCTGTGTGAGTCAGAGTGCTGGATCTGTGTGAGTCAGAATCCTGGATCTGTGTGAGTGAGAGAGCTGGATCTGTGTGAGTCAGAGTGCTGGATCTGTGTGAGTGAGTGCTGGATCTGTGTGAGTTAGTGCTGGATCAGTGTGAGTCAGAGTGCTGGATCTGTGTGAGTCAGTGCTGGATCTGTGTGAGTCAGAGTGCTGGATCTGTGTGAGTCAGAGTGCTGGATCTGTGTGAGTCAGAGTGCTGGATCTGTGTGAGTCAGATTGCTGGATCTGTGTGAGTCAGAGTGCTGGATCTGTGTGAGTCAGTGCTGTATCTGTGTTTGTCAGAGTGCTGGATCTGTGTTTGTCAGAGTGCTGGATCTGTGTTTGTCAGAGTGCTGGATCTCTGTGAGTCAGAGTGCTGGAACTGTGTGAATCAGCTCTGGATCTGTGTGAGTCAGAGTGCTGGATCTGTGTGAGTCAGTGTTGGATCTGTGTGAGTCAGAGTGCTGGATCTGTGTGAGTCAGAGAGCTGGATCTGTGTGAGTCAGAGTGCAGGATCTGTGTGAGTCAGAGTGCTGGATCTGTGTGAGTCAGAGTGCTGGATCTGTGTGAGTCAGTGCTGGATCTGTGTGAGTCAGAGTGCTGGATCTGTGTGAGTCAGAGTGCTGGATCTGTGTGAGTCAGAGTGCTGGATCTGTGTGAGTCAGCGCTGGATCTGTGACAGTCAGAGTGCTGGATCCGTGTGAGTCAGTGCTGGATCTGTGTGAGTCAGAGTGCTGGATCTGTGTGAGTCAGTGCTGGATCTGTGTGAGTCAGAGTGCTGGATCTGTGTGAATCAGAGCGCTGGATCTATGTGAGTCAGAGTGCTGGATCCGTGTGAATCAGTGCTGGATCTGTGTGAATCAGAGCGCTGGATCTATGTGAGTCAGAGTGCTGGATCCGTGTGAATCAGTGCTGGATCTGTGTGAGTCAGAGTGCTGGGTCTGTGTGAGTCAGAGTGCTGGGTCTGTGTGAGTCAGAGTGCTGGATCTGTGTGAGTCAGAGTGCTGGATCTGTGTGAGTCAGGGTGCTGGATCTGTGTGAGTCAGAGTGCTGGATCTGTGTGAGTCAGAGTGCTGGATCTGTGTGAGTCAGAGTGCTGGATCTGTGTGAGTCAGAGTGCTGGATCTGTGTGAGTCAGAGTGCTGGATCTGTGTGAGTCAGAGTGCTGGATCTGTGTGAGTCAGAGTGCTGGATCTGTGTGAGTCAGAGTGCTGGATCTGTGTGAGTCAGAGTGCTGGATCTGTGTCAGTCAGAGTGCTGGATCTGTGTGAGTCAGAGTGCTGGATCTGTGTGAGTCAGTGCTGGATCTGTGTCAGTCAGAGTGCTGGGTCTGTGTGAGTCAGAGTGCTGGATCTGTGTGAGTCAGTGCTGGATCTGTGTCAGTCAGAGCGCTGGATCTGTGTGAGTCAGAGTGCTGGATCTGTGTGAGTTGGAGTGCCGGATCTCTTCCCATCGCTGTCTAACAATGTGGAAAGTGTGAGACTTTTGCATGTAAATGTATACCAGGAACCAAGGTTGTGAATTAAATCAAATAATCTGTGATACGATGAGAGCAAGGTTACATTTTAAGACGTTTCATGCAGACAAGATTGAGCATATTTCAGAGGTTCCAAAGTTTTTTAAAAACGTATTTTATTATATATTTGCAGGTTAAGTTGGGATGCATACTTCTCAACAATCAACTGTATTGTCTGCACAGATTTGTCTCCTTTTTCACCCCCCCTCCCCATCACCCATCCACCACCCCCCTGCGTTGAACAGCTCCTCAAACACGGTCATAGACATCCCCCACCTTTTCTCAAACCCCCTTGCAGAGCCCCTTAACACATCTTTATCTTCGCTCATCGCAGGAAGCGATGGCCTAACCAAGCCGCTACCTCCGGTGGCGATGCCGACTGCCCCTCGAGCAAAATTCGCCACCATGCGATCAGAGAGGCGAAGGCCAAGACATCGGCCTTCCTCTTCTCCATGAGCTCCGGCTTCTCTGAAACCCCAAATATCACCACCAAAGGGTCCAGGTCCACCTCTTCCTCCACTACCCTGGCTAAGACCGCGAACACTCCCGCCCAAAATCTTCCCAATTTTCTGCAACCCTATAACATGTGCACGTTATTCACTGGCCCCGCCCACACCTCTCACACTTATCTGCTATCCCCTGAAAGAACCCACTCATTCTCGCCCGAGTCATATGTATCAGGTTCCAACAAGAGGTCCCGTTTACCCTTTGCAGTGCCTCATTCCATACTCCCCAATTTATTCCTCACTCCGTTTTCCATTTCTCCTTGATTTTCATAACCTGCTCTCCTCCCTGCTCCCCCAGCCACTCATATATATCACCAATTTTTCCCCCCCTTCCACATCCAGAAGCAGCAGTCGCTCCAGCAGGGTGCATCTCGGTGATGCTCTATCAATTACGACGAGACGAGAGTAGAGTGTAATTGAGGTTTTATTACGCAGAGATGTGTAGCCTCTCGCAGCTGCTGCTGAAATGGCTACAGTTCGGAGAGCCCACACATTTATACTCCGCCTACTGGGCGGAACCAGCAGGCAGGGATCTACCCCCGTACCTGTAGTACAGGAGCCTGACCGTAATACACCTCATATGCGATATATATACAACAGGGTGACTACCACACTCGGCAACCTAGGGAACCCCTTCCAGACCTTTTGTGCAAAGTCCTTAACCTGCAGATACCTGAATTTACTACCCCTCGGCAGCTCTACCCTCTCCCTGAGCTCCTCCAGGCTGGCGAACCCTTTCTCCAAATACAAACCCTCAACTTGACCAGCCATCCTTCCCTCCACCTCCTGTATACACTATCCATCCCCCCTGGCTCAAACCCATGATTCTCATACAGCGGCGATAGCACCGGCATCCCTTCCAACCTAAAATGCCTCCTCAGCTGATTCCATGTTGTTATACCGTCAATTCACTGTGAGACCGTGAGAATGAGTGAACATTCGGCTTTAATGTCCATGAACTCGCCCACCAGTGTCGGCTGTACAAATGAATGCCACCCACAGGTGGCCAGACTATATATGGCCCCGGTGAGGGCGGAGCCAGAGGCGGAGACCACAGGGGTTCCAGTACAGTACCTGGAAGTAGCCCGTATCATCACTTCCAGGTCATGGGTCACATCATTCTACAGACAGTACAGACAGCTCATGTATTAGGTGAAGTACATTCACCACACATATCTTCACCGTGGACTGCACCGCTGGGCTCCCTGAATATCTACTCGGAGCCATTGGCAACGCTGCTGTCACCATAGCCCTCAAACTAGACCCCTGACAAGATTCCTCCTCCATCCTAACCCACTCGATCCCTTCTCATTCCCACCACCGCCGCACCTTGTCCGCATTCGCCCCCCAATAATAATGAAGCAAGTTCGGCAACACTAACCCCCCCTGCTGCCTCTGCCTCTGTAGCAGGGTCCTCCCCACCCTCAGCATCTTTCCCACCCATACAAAGTCAGAGATGATTGTGTCCATTTTCCGAAAAAAGGCCTTTGGCATAAAGATTGGGAGAGCCTGAAAGATAAACAAGAACCTCGGCAGAACATTCATTTTCACCACTTGGACCCTCCCTGCTAACATTTCGTGCAGTGTTTCCCATCTCCTAAGATCCTCCCTGGCCTCATCCACCAGCTTCGTTAAGTGCCACTTATGGAGCCCAGTCCATTCCCTCGCTACCTGAATTCCCAAGTACCTAAACCTATCCCTCGCTACCGTAAATGGCATCCCCCCTAAATTAGCCCGCTGTGGCAGCTCATTCACCGAGAATACCTCGCTTTTACCTACATTGAGCTTATACCTCGAGAACCCTCCAAACCTCCCCAACAGGCCCATAATCCTTCCCATACTGTCCAACGGATCCGAAACATACAGCAAGAGGTCATCGGCATAGAGCGACACCCAATGCTCCCGCTGTCCCCTCATTATCCCCTGCCACTCTGCCTCCTGACCTCCTGAGAGCCATCACCAATGGCTCTGTGGCCAGCGCAAACAGCATCGGTGACAGCGGGCCCCCCGCCTCGTATCCCTGTGCAAGTCAAAGCTTCGTGAGCTCATATTATTTGTCCTCACCCTCGCTTGTGGCGCCACATACAGCAACCGCACGCATGCCACAAATCTCGGCCCAAACCCAAACCTTCTCAAAACTTCGAACAAGTGCCTCCGATCAAATGCCTTCTCCGCGTCCATGGACACCACCACCTTCGGTACCAGAGCTGGAGGCAGACGGAATGTAACCCTGAAAAGTGTGATGTGATACATTTTAGAAGGAGTAATTTGACAAGGAAGTATCCAATGAACGGCATGATACTGGGAAGTTCCGAGGAACAAAGGGACCTCGCCGTGTTTCAGAACTCTGAAGACAGAAGGGCAGGTTAATCAGGTGGTGAAAATGGCATATGGGATACTTGCCTTTATCGATTGAAACATAGATCACAAAAGCAGGGAGGTCATGTTGGAATTGTATAGAACTTTAGTCAGACGACAGCTGGAATACTGTGTGTGGTTCTGGTCGCCACATTATAGGAAAGATGTGATTGCACTGGAGCGGGTTCAGAGGAGATTCACCAGGATGTTGCTTGGGATGGAACATTTAAGTTATGAAGCAAGGTTGGATAGGCTTAGATTGCTTTCACTGTAGCAGAGAAGACTGAGGGGCAGCTTGATCGAGACGTACAGGATTATGAAGGACATGGATAGGTTTGATAAGGACCAGCTGTTCCCCTTAGTTGAAGGTTCAGTCACGAAGGGACACAAGTTCAAGGTGAGGGGCAGAAGGTTTAGAGCGGATTGAGGAAAAACATTTTTGCCCAGAGAGTGGTGACGGTCTGGAATGCACTACCTGGGAGGGTGGTGGAGTCGGGTCGCCTCACATCCTTTAAAAAGTACCTGGATGAGCACTTTGCACGTCATAATATTCAAGGCTCTGGGCCAACTGCTGACAAACGGGATTAGGTAGGTAGGTCAGGTATTTTTCATGTGTTGGTACAGACTCGATTGGCCAAAGGGCCTCTTATGCACTGTGCGATTCTGTGAACTAGAGGAGAGCCTGGGGAACAAAACATTGGTCATTACAAGGGCATTCCCATGGCAGATTGTGTCAGCATTCCTGAGAGAACGGGTGACTGAGTGGAGAAAGGCCATTTGGTGCTTGACCTGAAACACGATAATCAGTAGTACAGCACTCCCTCAGTGGTGTCAGTCTAGATTTATGGCTCAGTTTTTCAGATGGGTCTTCAATCTCGGTAGTCTAGCTTCTTACTCTAAGGCAAAGGTGCTACTGACTGCCACGTCTGACAACACCCTTGTTGGCCCAGGCAGTGCTCATGAGAGATGTCAGCTGTACGATCATAAACCACCCAGGCAGATCCATCACTTATTAAACTGCTAAACCATATTTAGAGTATTTGGCTGAATCACTTGCCCAGGACATAGCAATTATGCAGAGTTTACGAGAGTCAATTGTCCTTTTCAAAGTGGAACAGTTGAACAGAATTCAACATAACACACTTAATTAATGGCTCTATTTCTGTTTACACTCTGAGAACCAATAAAAATCAACAAAGCCAACCAGCTTCAGAGAGTTGCTACATCTGACAGCTCCAATTGCAAAGCAATTGTCACAATACGTCTAAAAAAAGAACCAATTTGCATTCTGTCCTCTCCAAGTTAAACGTGATGAACGGGAAGGCGGAAGTGACAGATTGAAAAGTTATGAATGAAATTTGTGCTTGAGTAACAACAGCAATCAACAACTTGCCTCTGTGTAACACCTTCAACACAATACAAGATTCCACAGAAACATTAACAAAACAAAATGGACATTGGCACGGGTGTGAGGACATATTAGGACAGGCAAACTTTGTTTATTATCACCAGCCAATGGGTTTACCTCCCTTTTGCTGAAGGTGGGCATTACGTTAGATTGACCACCAAGGCGAGCCTGGGATATTGACAACAATGGATCACGTGCATCAGAGATTGAGGGTTGAGTATGGGAGCAGTTGTTTCTTTCAATGCATAGTCATGTGAGAGTACCTTTAAGAAATGGGTGTTTTTATAGAATGACTGTAGTGGGGTTGTACCTTTAAGAAATGGGTGTTTATTGATGCAGTGATGTCAGAGTGTGGGTGGAGCTAGGCTGTCTGTCAGCTTTTAGTTTCACTTTGAGAAAGAGCTTGAGTGTGTCTTTTTTTTTGGTTTATTTCAGTGTTGGAGCTGCAGTCAACCGCAGAAGGTGTAATGTTCTCTCTGCCATGTAAAGACTATGTCTTGATCATTTGATGAATTCAGAGTGATAACTGTTCTCAGCAATGAATTTAAACCTGATGTGCTTCTGTTAAAAGTTTTTTAAAAGTCTTATAGATGTTAAAATGAAAGCTTAAGGATTACTTATTGTGTATTATTTGGGGGTTTTATTTGAATTAATGGTTGCTAAGATGTTCACTGTATGTTTTAAAAAGGTTAACTCGATTTCATAGAATAAACATTGTTTTGCTTCAAATAATACTTTTCGATTTCTGATGTACCACACCTGTAGAGTGGGCCGTGTGCTCCCCATACCACAATCTAGTAAAAGCCATGGGTCAGGTGAACTCCATGATACACTTTGGGGTTCTCTAAACCCTGGCCCATAACAGCATTCTTGGGTTGTGGCCATTATTCCCGTAACAGCCTTCCAGAACAGGCGCCGGAATGTGGCGACTAGGGGCTTTTCACAGTAACTTCATTGAAGCCTACTCGTGACAATAAGCCATTTTCATTATTGGTAAGGCCTGTGCTTGAGAGTGGCAGAGGTCAATAAGGCGAACAGCACCTTGATAGACATGGCAGAAGAAATGTGGCACTGAAAGGGTCACATCGGGACTGGCAATAACTTAACCACTGTCATTCTCAACCCCTCCCACTTACCCTCCCAAATATTCATTGCTCCAGCTGATGCTGGGGTGGAGGGTGGGGTGGGGTGGAAATCTTCAAAGTCAAAGCAATCCATTCAACTAAAGGTAAGTCTGATTGAGATCTCAGAACCCACTTATTGCAGGTCACCTACTACACAATGTTACTTGAGTTTCTCTCCACTGCCTTTCAACAAGGCAATAACAGTCCAAACCAGATTTATAAAAAGAAAGGCTGCATTTACATAGATCTGTTCATGAACGCAGGATGTTCCAATGCACTTTACAGCCAATGATGTACTTTTGAAATACAGTCATAGAATTTACAGTGCAGAAGGAGGCCATTCAGGCCATCGAGTCTGCACCGGCCCTTGGAAAGAGCACTCTCCACACTATCCCTGTAACCCATCCAGTCGTTGTTGTATTGTCAAGAATGAGACAGCCAATTTGAACAATAATCTCCTACAAGCAGCATTGAAATACATTTTGCCTACGTGACCTGATTTTCCAACTGTTTATCTAATTTGGTTACAGCACATTTGTTGATATATACTCTGTGTGGGCAGTGGGAAAAGCTTCCACCAAGAGCAAGATGTGTAAAATATGACACCCTCCAATGTACAATAAATGCATCTATTTAACTTTGAACAGCAAGCAGTGAAAAGGACTTGGGACAGGTTGCTTTGAAATGCCATTAGTTGGCCAATTCACCCCCTCCCGTACTGCCACCCCACCACCTAGGTAGAGACATCCCACTTCTCTTACTATCTGTTTCCAGTTGCTGAATCAATTTCCAATCCAATTAGCTAATTTGCCATTAATTCCCTGGACCTTAATCCTCTTTATGTGCGGAACCGCATCGAATGCTTGTTGAAAATCCAATTAGATTGCATTGACAGGATTGTGCTTGTCAACCGGGTTTATCGCTGTCCCAAAGACTTGCAGCAGATGTGTGAGTCACAGCTTGCTGCTTCCATGGAGGTGGCTCAGTCAGTGGCACTCTCCTCACTACAGGTCGACGGGAAAGATCCCACACCACTACATGGAGGAAGGGAACTGATGCAATCCCCAGTAACCTGAGCAACGTTTACCCCCCTCCCCCCACCCACCCCCGCACAATGAGCATCACTAAAAATGCACCATGGGGTCACTCTCCCGCTGCTGTTTGTGGGACCTTGCAGTGCACAAATTGGCCGCCACATTTCCTACACCACAACAGTCCACACACGCCAAAGCGCTTTGGGGTATGCTGAGGTCATGAAAGATGCTATAGGAAGACAAGGGGCAGGATTTACCGCCAATCTGCTGTGTTTTTTGGCGACAGAGGCAGCCGCCAGCGGGATCTGCCGGTCCCGCTGTTGTTAACGGGATTTTCCGTTGACTGCACCCCTTGTTGCCGGGAAACCTGTGTGCCGGAATTCCCGCCTGCCGTAAACACCCAGTCAATCTTGCTCAAGATCTTTCCTTTTTTCAGACCCGGTTCTCTTTGTGTGCTTCATTTTTAAAAATGCAGCAAGTTTGAAAAATCTACAGGCTCGAAAGGCTGGTGAAAGCAGTCACTTTTCAACGGTCATTGAGTAAATACTTGAAGGAGAGAAGAAATGAGAGGGCTATAAGGAAGCGAGCAAAGCCCCGAGGTGAATTGCATAGCTCCTTCAAAGAGCTGGCACGGGCACATGGGCCCAATGGCCTCGTGTGCTGTGCTGTCTTACTATCATACTCAAAGAAATTTGATCAAATGTTTTTGGCTTCTTACAGATTTGGGGATAATTGCTGAGCGTTGCATGTGCAGAAATCCAGTGCACAATCAAAGTGTAAAAATCTATCTACAAAAAGAAACCGGACAAATCCAACCTGACCAATTACTGCCCCATCAGTCTGCGCTCGATCATCAGCAAAGTGATGGAAGGTGTTGCTGACAGTGTTAACAAGTGGTAGTTACTCAGTAATAATCTGTTCACTGACACTCAGTTTGGGTTCTGCCAGGGTCACTGAGACCCTGACCTCGTTATTCAAACATAGAACATAGAACATAGAACAGTACAGCACAGAACAGGCCCTTCGGCCCTCAATGTTGTGCCGAGCCATGATCACCCTACTCAAACCCACGTATCCACCCTATACCCGTAACACAACAACATCCCCCTTAACCTTACTTTCATTAGGACACTACGGGCAATTTAGCATGGCCAATCCACCTAACCCGCACATCTTTGGACTGTGGGAGGAAACCGGAGCACCCGGAGGAAACCCACGCACACAGGGGGAGGACGTGCAGACTCCACACAGACAGTGACCCAGCCGGGAATCGAACCTGGGACCCTGGAGCTGTGAAGCATTTATGCTAACCACCATGCTACCCTGCTGCCCCGATTTTACCCATGGTCAAAGGAACTGAACTCCAGAGGTGAGGTGAAAGTGACTGCTCTTGACATCAAGGCAACATTTTGACTGAAGATAGCATCAAGGAGCCCAAGAAAAACTTGGGTCAATAGGAATTGGACGCAAACTTTCCACTGATTGAAAGCATACCTCTGGCAGAAAAGAAGATTGTTGTGGTTATGGGAGGTCCACCATCTCAGTCTCAGGACATCACTGCAGGGGCTTCACGGGGGAGTGTCGTAGGCCCAACCATCTTCAACTGCTTCATCAATAACCTTCCCTCCGTTGTTATGTCAGAAGTAGGGATGTTCATTGATTACACGATATTCAGCAACAGCATTTGTAACTCCTCAGATATTGAAGCGGTCCAGGTCTATATGAGGCAAGACCTGGACAATATTGGGGCTTTGGATGATAAGTGCGAGAAAACATTTGTACCGCACAACTGCCAAGCAATGACCAGCTCCAACAAGAGAGAACCTAACCATCTCCACCTGACATTCAATGGCATTACAATCACTCAATACCCCACCATAAACATCCTGTGAGTTACTATTGACAGGACATGGTGGCACAGTGACGCCAGGGACTCAGCTTTGATTCCGACCTTGGGTGACTGTGTGAAGTTTGCACTTTCTCGCCTTGTATATTTTGCCATTTCTTCACTGTTCGCTGGGGTAAAATCCTGGAACTCCATCCCTAATAGCACAGTAGGTGTACCTACACCACATGGACTGCAGCAGTTCAAGAAGGGAGCTCACTACCACCTTCTCGGGGCAATTAGGGATGGGCAACTATGCTGGCCGAGCCAGTGAAGTCCACATCCCGTAAAAAATGAATTTTAAAAAGTTTCGGTGGATTGGCCATGATAATGGGTGAGGATGGGGATGTGGGCCTAGGTGGGGAGCTCTTTTGAAGGGTCGGTGTAGACCCGACGGACTGAATGGCCTCCTTCTGCACTGTAGGGGCATTATGACAAGAAACTGAACCGAACTGTGACAAATCAAGAAACAAAGGATAGCTCCAGAGGAGGTGTAAATGGTCGCAGCAAAATAACAGAGGGGAGCACAAGAAGACTCCTGTGACCCAGAAAGGCTGGTAGACCTGGGGGTGCGGGTCAACAAATAATAACACTGCTTGCCTTGCAAGTTTACAGGCCAATGCTTTGGTTTCCATTCCTTAATATCAAAGTGATTCTTGGCTCATTTTCAGCAGCTTCAGCTGTTTGTTAACAGGTCGAACACATGAGCTTCAACTCCGCATTCACCTCGTGTTCATCCTTTGAAGCTTGACAGCACAGCTTATTGATAAAACGTCCTTCGATAACAGAGAAACAAGATGAAGCCATTCTGCCCCTTGTGCGTGCTCTGCTGTCTTATCGGATTGTGGCTGACCTGTACCTCCTCCCTTGCTGCCTCTATCCACCTTTGGTGTCAATTCCCTACTGGATCAAAATCTGTTGATCTGAATCTTGAAAATTTCAATTGCCCCAGCATTTACGGCCCTGTCTACATCTGAAGGGTAAAGCAAAGAGTTAATGGAGGTGTTTGTAATTATATAGGGTTCACAGAGAGTAAGTCAGGAGAAATTGTTTCCAGTAGTTGAAGGATGCGTAGCCAGAGAACACAGGCTTAATAGCAAAAGAACCAGAGACGAGAAGAGGAGTATACTTCTTTAAACACGAAAGCCTGATTTCTCCGGCTGCTCGCTGGCGGCGGGATTCTCTGGTCCTGACCCCGTCCCAAAGTTTTCCCGGTGGCAAGGGTGCCTTCTATGGGAAAACCCATCAGCACTGGTGGGGGCAAAGAATCCCGCCGCTAGCCAACAGCAATCCCCCTACCACCTCAGAGAGACTCACAGCTGGGAGACCAGAGGATCCAGCCCTAATTGTCATGATCCGGAGTGCATTCCTTTATCGGGTGCTGGAAACCAACTCCACAATAACTTTCTAAAAGGAGTTGGACAAATTTCGAAAAGGTGATATTAGCAGGAGTGTGGGAAAGCATCAGCAAGGGGACAGCACGGTAGCATTGTGGATAGCACAATGGCTTCACAGCTCCAGGGTCCCAGGTTCGATTCCAGCTTGGGTCACTGTCTGTGTGGAGTCTGCATATCCTCCCCGTGTGTACGTGGGTTTCCTCCGGGTGCTCCGGTTTCCTCCCACAGTCCAAAGATGTGCAGGTTAGGTGGATTGGCCATGCTAAATTGACCTTAGTGTCCAAAATTGCCCTTAGTGTTGGGTGGGGTGACTGGGTTATGGGGATAGGGTGGAGGTATTGACCTTGGGTAGGGTGCTCTTTCCAAGAGCCAGTGCAGACTCGATGGGCCGAATGGCCTCATTCTGCACTGTAAATTCTATATTGGACAGTTCTTTTAGGGTACATTGAGATGGATTGCCTATTTCTGCACTGTATAATTCAGTAATTCTTATGATCAATAATCTATAAAGTACCCTCCACTGCTCTAGTTGTGTTTAAAACTGTTTTGTTTTATCTGGCGTAACCTGTTGAGCTTGACGGAAGTAGATTTTTTTTGTTGTACATCCTAGGCTTCTTGGGGTCTCTGGAGGTTTGCTAACAGATGTCTGCAAACCCCTGAAGACACACATCTCCCTCCGCCTGTCCTTTATCACATTTTTCAGTGTCTGCCAACTCTCCAGCATGTTATTTCCAGAGCTGCACACCAATAAATCACATTTTCTTTGCAATGCTAACATGGCATTCCTCTCGGCAGCTGATACTACCTTTGAGAAATCAAAACAGAAAATCCTGGAAATGCTCAGCAGGTTTGGATTTGGATTTCTTTATTGTCACGTGTACCGAGGTACCATGAAATGTATTGTTCTGTGTCCAGTCCGACAGATCATTCCAAACATGAAAAAAAAACATTGGGCATACATAAATACACAATGTAAATACATAGACACAGGCAGCGGGTGAAGCATAGAGTGCAGTACCACTCAGTAGAGAAGATGTGTGGAAAGATCATTTCAGTCCATAAGAGGGTCATTCAAGAGTCTGGTAACAGCGAGCGAGAAGCTGTTTTTGAATCTATTAGTGGCTTTTGTATCTCCTGCCTGATGGAAGAGGTTGGAAGAGTGAGTAAGCCGGGTGGGAGGGGTCTTTGATTTTTCTTCCCGCTTTCCAAAGGTAGTGGGAGGTGTAGGCAGAGTCAGTGGGTGGGAGTCAGGTTTGCGTGATGGACTGGGCGGTGTTCACGACTCTCTGTAGTTTCTTACAGTCTTGGGCCGAGCAGTTACCATACCAGACTGTGATGCAGCCCGATAGAATGCTTTCTATGGTGCATCTGTAAAAATTGCTAAGAGTCAATGTGGACATGCTGAATTTCCTTAGTTTCCTGGGGAAGTATAGGCGCTGTTGTGCTTCCTTGGTCACAGCGTCAACGTGGGTGGACCAGGACAGATTGTTGGTGATGTGCACACCTAGGAATTTGGAGCTATCAACCACTTCCATCTCGGTCCCATTGATATAAACCGGTGTGTTCAACACTTCGGTTCCTGAAGTTCATGGGCAGCTCTTTAGTTTTGCTGACATTGAGGCCTGGCAGCATCTGTGAAGTGAGAGAGAGAGAGCGACAGAGATAATGGGCAGGATTTTCTGACCTCCCAGCAGCAGGAGGCGGTGCGCTGTTTGTTGGCGATGGGTTCTCTGCTCCTGCCGCTTGTCAATGAGAGTTCCCATTGAAGCCATCCCACGGCATTGCCGTCGGGAACAGAGAATCCCGTCACAAGAAAATGATCGGAGAATTGCACCGATGTTTTAGGTCGAATATCTTTTGAATAGAACTGCACCTTAGTGCAGAGAAAGGTGAGGGGACATTTTACAGAGAGGTTCAAATTGATGAGTTATTCTGGTTTGGAATGCGCTGCCTGAAAGGGTGGTGGAAGCAGATTTGGCAGTAACTCCCAAAAGAGGATTGGAGATTTACTTTAAATGGAGACAATGAGCGGGACCTTCCCTGCTGCGGGAATCGTTGCAGGGTTGGACAGAAAATTTAATGGACCGACCTGAGGCCCCTTGAATTTCTGGTCCTGCTTCAGGTGGGACCAGAAAATCCCACCCGCTGGTGGGGATAGTGGAAAGAGCAGGGGAGCAGGTCCAATTGAAGAACTCAAAGCTGGAACAGGCATGATAGGCCAACTGGCCTCCTTCTGCATAATATGATCGTACAAACACCCCATTGTGTTGAGGCCATGAGAGCAGGGCCTAGCTTTTCCTTACACACATGGACCAATCCAGCAGTGAGCGGGGAGAAGGGGCGGGGGAGGGGTTGCTGAGGTGGGGCGGGTTGGGGGGTAAGTATTCCAGACTGAAAAACATTGGATGCCTGTGTCATCTTTCCAGGTCAGGGAGGCTGAGGCCAATTGCTGTCAGTAGCCTGCGCGGGATCAACAATCTCTAAAGACGGCCCTGATGGGCTGATTGGCTCAGTCATGCAATTAGCCACTGAGGATCTGTGAAAGATAGAGCCACCCTGATGCACCATCAATTGGACACGAGACGAAGATGTGATCCAAACAAAAGGCTTTAATGCACAAGATGTGTGCCCAGCAGCAGACGTACAGAAGAATGGCCGACTGCCGGGGAACACGGGTTCTTATATCCCGCCTTGTAGGCGGAGCTACCTACCTCTCAGCCAATCGGCTGAGGGGCACATGACTTACCCAGGCCAATGGGCAGCGAGTCCTCTGCACCAACTTCAGCTCACTTCTAAGGTGCCGTAATACCCCATGTCATACTACCACACACCCTCAAATAGAAAAACCGAACCTGTGAAAGTGCAGTGTCAAACTCAGTGAGACAGCCCCAACACTCAGCTCGCTGCTATTTCTGTCAAGATGTTCGTCCGTTTAGAATAAACATAGTTAGAATTGGAGGCAGATATCTATCAAGCAAGGGTCTGTCCATGGATTTCACCATCCCTAATTTCTGGGATAATTTCTTGGCAGAATTTAGTCTCAGACTGAAGCAGTACTGAAGGCGCAATGCCAGCAATTGGGAGCAAACATAGATTCATAGGGCCGGATTCTCCGCCCCGCCGTGCCACATTTTGGGCCCGACCTGCCGACGGGATTCTCCGTTACGCCAGCCGGTCAATGGGGTTTCCCGTTGTGGGGCAGTCCCACGCCATCGGGAAACTCCCAGGCTGCCGGCAAAATGGAGAATCCCGCCGGCGTAGAATCCCGCCCGTAGAATTTACCGTGCAGGAGGCCATTCGGCCCATCGAGTCTGCAATTTGTTTGACCAGATTGAGCTATGTGCAAAAAAGGTAAGCACCTCAATGGAAGAACAATGTGACCTGGCTAAATATGGAAAGGAACGCATGGCAGTATACCAGAGACTGAGAGGAGAGATGGAAGAGCTTGTCTTTGTGACTAGGAGTTAACTGAGAATATTTGATAACTGATCATCAGTTATGTCAGTTTGGCATATGATAGATACTTGTCTTTATTTAACAATCAAATGTTCTGGTCTGGAGAAGTTTCAGGTTGTTGATAATTGAAACCCTCATTGAAAGCTGAGCCAAAGATGACATGGAGCTAAACCAATTCATTCATTATTTCTGAGGAACTATAAATGATGCTTGTCTTCTGAAATGTCTGTATTTTTCGATTGGCTTTTGAAAACTGTCATACCCGGATTGCAAGGACTCCCATGTGACTTTCAGACGGTTGATGAAATTGAGTGGTCTCTAAAATAGGACAGTGGTCCTATTTGGAATGATCCGCATCCGTGGTCTTAGTTACATTGTGCCATATAATGGGTATGCAAAGAAGCAGCCCCCTTTGATACGTGTCCTTGGACATTTATTTCCTCTGTCAGTTCACTGCTCTCCCTCCCCCTCCTAGATGCCCTGACTGCCATCAGAAATTCGCAACTTGCCTATGTTGTGAGGCAATGAGACAGGCTTCATAGATTCAAAGTCGGCTGCAATATACTGTAGCATTGTCATATTAATATGCACTGCCTACATTTAAATAGCAGACACTGTGTTGACTAGTGTCAGGCATTATTCAGGCATTAGTCATAATGACCTTTGCTTACGGTGATCTCTCCATATGGGTGACCTTTCTGCATGGGTGAGATCCCCAAATGGGTGACCTCTCTGTGTGGGTGACCTGTCTGTGTGGGTGACCTCTCTGAGTGGGTGACCTCTCTGTGTGGGTGACCTCTCTGTGTGGGTGACCTCTCTGTGTGGGTGACCTCTCTGGGCGACCTCTCCGTGTGGGCGACCTCTCCGTGTGGGCGACCTCTCCGTGTGGGCGACCTCTCCGTGGGCGGCCTCTCCGTGTGGGCGGCCTCTCCCTGTGGGCGACCTCTCCCTGTGGGTGACCTCTCCGTATGGGTGACCTCTCCGTATGGGTGACCTCTCCGTATGGGTGACCTCTCCGTATGGGTGACCTCTCCGTATGGGTGGCTGCTTCATATTTCTAGCTTTACAGCACAGCCAACACTTCAGATGGTAAAGGGTAAATATCAAGACAGGAGAAAGAGAATTAGTGATAGGAACATTAAAAAAAGTAAAATGTTTTCTATGTAAATAGAAAAAGGTGGTTAGGAATAGGGCCACTGAGGGTTAGACAGGCAGTGATAGCGAAATGGTGGAAGTATAAAAAAGAACCTGGGACGAAAGTTGGGAGGCAGACGTCAGGATCTTGGACCAGACACATGGAGCTTTCCTAGATACTTACTATGGAAATGTTAATATCTGCTCCAACCCAGAGATCAGCCAGTGCAATTGACTGAGTACCACAAGCAACTCGCCCTCCCCCTGAGCTGATTCCCCTCTCTCATAGAATCATAGAATTTACAGTGCAGGAGGAGGCCATTCGGCCCATCGAGTCTGCACCAGCTCTTGGAAAGAGCACCCTACCCAAGGTCAACACCTCCACCCTATCCCCATAACCCAGTAACCCCACCCAACACTAAGGGCAATTTTGGACACCAAGGGCAATTTATCATGGCCAATCCACCTAACCTGCACATCTTTGGACTGTGGGAGGAAACTGGAGCACCCGGAGGAAACCCACGCACACACGGGGAGGATGTGCAGACTCCGCACAGACAGTGACCCAAGCCGGAATCGAACCTGGGACCCTGGAACTGTGAAGCCATTGTGCTATCCACAATGCTACCGTGCTCACCCCGCCTCCTCCCAGGATTTCAGAAGTAACCTCTTTACACAGAGGGTGGCGAGAATGTGGAATACACTACCACATGGACTAGTGGAGGTGATAGTGTAGATGCATTTAAGGGCAAGATACTGTGAGGATTTTGTATGGGGTAACGAAAGGAGTTTTCTCTACACCGAGTTGTAGAGAAAACAAAACTTATTTTATTTAACATGTTAACTATTATACACAGCACCAGTAGTTCCCTACTGGCACTTCTTTCGTGCCTGACTGATTGACTCTATTCATATAAAGGCACATGTACTGTGTTAAGGGTCCCATGCCCCCTTATCGGGGGAGCACTTATTCTACAAGCTCCACGGGATAGTGGATCATCCCTAACCTGTGATACCCGTGCAGGATATAACAGAGGGAGAAGGGAATAGGGGATTATACTGATGTAGTTAGAAGAGCAAGCCGAGAGGAGACTTGGGCAAACACTGGTCTGAACTGAGTGGGTCGAATGGCCTGATTAGGTGTTGCATTCTATGTAGCTGGCTGCAAACCATTTATCCTGAGGTTGTGATTCGTGCCGTATAAATGCAAATATTTCATCCTCTCTGTTTTTCAGTGACTGCACATTGTCACTTGTAGCACTGGATGAAAAGTTAGAAAACAAAGATATTTGCATGTGTAACAGTGCCAGTGCTATCGACTCCACTAGCTGAACATTGGCATCTCTGATAAATAATCATTAATTTGGAAACCATTTATGGGCCTGGCTTCCCCTGTTCACTGCACCTAACTTCATTCATTTGGAGTTTGTTGAGATGGGATGAGCTGCCTGCAGCATTGTGATGACCTACATCTCATCTTCATTTCCATGCAATCAGTATGATTTCATGTCTCACTGGTAATGCTGGAATGAAATATACATGGAATTGACGCAGTTCAAAAGGAATTTGTTTCTGAAGATTGCTCTTCCCCCCACCCACCCCCTCATCCTGTCCCACCCCCAATTTATATCAGCTGCTTCCTCTTCCTGACCCATCAAATGTACCCTGGAGGAATGGTCCAGGGCTGTGTCCTTACATATCTCTAACCATTACAGAACAGCATGGTGGGTTGTGTGTGTGATGTGTTTGTGTGTGTGTGTGCATGGTATGTATGTGTTGTCTGTGTGTGGTGTTTGTGTGGTCTGAGTGCTGTGTGCATGGTGGGTGTGTGTTTGTGCGTTTGTGTGCATATGTGTGTGTGGTGATTACGAGTGTAGTGTTTGTGGTCTTTGTGTGGTGTGTGTGTTGTGTGCGCATGTGTATGTTGCGCGTGTGTGTGGTCATGAGTGTGCTGTGGGGGTGTGTGTTGAGGGTGTGTGTGGGTGTGATTGTGTGAGGGTGTCTGTGGGTTGTGTGTGGGGGTATGTGGGGTGTGCGTGGGGAGTGTGTATGGGGTGTATGCGCGTGGGGGTGTGTGTTGAGGGCGTGTGTGTGGTGGGTGGGTGTGTGTGGGTTGTGTGTGGGCGTACGTGGGGTGTGGGCGTGGTGTGTGTGTGTGGGTGATCTGTTTGTGTGTGGGGTGTGTTTGTGGTGTGTGGTGGGTGATCTGTTTGTGTGTGGGTGGTGTGGGGTGTGTGTATGTGGGTGGTGTGTGGATGGTGGGTGTGTGGGTGCTGTGTGTGTAGGTGGTGTGTGTGGGGGAGGTGGGGGGTTGGTGTGGATGTTGTGTGTGTGTGTTTGTGTGTGTGGGGTGTAGGTCTGTGGGTGGTGTGTGTGTCGGTGTCTGTGCGGGTGGTGTGTGTGGGTGGTGTGTGTGTGGTGCGTGTGGGGGATGGTGTGTGTGTGGTGCGTGTGGGGGATTGTGTGTGTGTGTGTGTGGGCGGTGTGTGCGTGTGGGGGGTGTGTGTGGGTGATGTGTGTGCGTGGGTGGTGTGTGTGTGGTATGTGCGGGGGGGGTGTGGGTGGTGTGTGTGGGGTTGGTGTGGGTGGTGTGTGTGTGTGTGGGGGTGCGGGTGGTGTGTGTGAGGTGTGTGGGCGGTGTGTGTCTGGGGGGTGTGTTTGGGGGGGTGTGAGGGGTGTGTGTGGATGGTGTGCGTGGGTGGTGTGAGTGGTGTGTGTGTGGGGTGTGTGAGTGGTGTGTGTGTGGGGGGTGTGAGTGGTGTGTGTGTGGGGGGTGTGTGTGTGTGAGGGGTGCGGGTGGTGTGTGGGGGGTGTGAGTGGTGTGTGTGTGGGGGGGGTGTGGGGTGTGTGTGGGGGGTGTGGGTGGTGTGGGGGGTGTGAGTGGTGTGTGTGTGGGGGGGGTGTGGGGTGTGGGTGGTGTGGGGGGTGTGAGTGGTGTGTGTGTGGGGGGTGTGTGAGTGGTGTGTGTGTGGGTGGTGTGTGTGTGGGGTGGGTGTGGGTGGTGTGTGTGTGAGGGGTGCGGGTGGGGTGTGTGAGGTGTGTGGGCGGTGTGTGTCTGGGGGGTGTGTGTGGGTGGTGTGTGTGGGGTGTGGGGGGTGTGAGTGGTGTGAGTGAGTGGTGTGTGTGTGGGGGTGTGTGAGTGGTGTGTGTGGGGGTGTGTGAGTGGTGTGTGTGGGGATTGCGGGTGGTGTGTGTGGGGGTGTGTGAGTGGTGTGTGTGTGGGGGGGTGTGAGTGGTGTGTGAGTGGTGCGTGTGTGGGGGGTGTGTGAGTGGTGTGTGTGTGGGGGTGTGTGAGTGGTGTGTGTGTGGCGTGTGTGTGGGGGTGTGTGAGTGGTGTGTGTGTGGGAGTGTGGGTGGTGTGGGGTGTGTGTGTGGGTGGGGTGGGTGGTGTGTGTGTGAGGGGTGCGGGTGAGGTGTGTGGGCGGTGTGTGTCTGGGGGGTGTGTGTGGGGTGTGGGTGGTGTGTGGGGGGTGTGAGTGGTGTGTGTGTGGGGGGTGTGAGTGGTGTGTGTGTGGGGGGTGTGAGTGGTGTGTGGGGGGGGGTGTGAGTGGTGTGTGTGTGGGGGTGGTGTGAGTGGTGTGTGTGTGGGGGGTGTGAGTGGTGTGTGTGTGGGGGGTGTGGGTGGGGTGTGAGTGGTGTGAGTGGTGTGAGTGTGGGGGGTGTGGGTGGTGTGTGTGGGGGGGCTGTGAGTGGTGTGTGTGGGGATTGCGGGTGGTGTGAGTGGGTGGTGTGTGGGGGGGTGTGAGTGGTGTGTGTGGGGGGGGTGTGAGTGGTGTGTGTGTGGGGGGGTGTGAGTGGGGGGGTGTGAGTGGTGTGTGAGTGGTGTGTGTGAGTGGTGTGTGTGGGGATTGGGGGTGGTGTGTGTGGGGGGGGTGTGAGTGGTGTGTGTGTGGGGGGGTGTGAGTGGTGTGTGTGTGGGGGGTGTGAGTGGTGTGTGTGTGGGGGGTGTGAGTGGTGTGTGTGTGGGGGGTGTGGGTGGGGTGTGAGTGGTGTGAGTGGTGTGTGTGTGGGGGGTGTGGGTGGTGTGTGTGGGGGGGCTGTGAGTGGTGTGTGTGGGGATTGCGGGTGGTGTGAGTGGGTGGTGTGTGGGGGGGTGTGAGTGGTGTGTGTGGGGGGGGTGTGAGTGGTGTGTGTGTGGGGGGAGTGTGAGTGGTGTGTGTGTGGGGGTGTGAGTGGTGTGTGTGTGGGGGGTGTGTGTGGGTGGGGTGTGTGTGAGGGGTGTGTGTGTGGGGGTGTGTGGGGTGTGTGTGAGTGGTGTGTGTGTGGGGGGTGTGGGTGGTGTGTGGGTGGTGTGTGTGTGGGGGTGTGAGTGGTGTGTGTGTGGGGGGTGTGGGTGGTGTGTGTCTGGGGGGTATGTGTGGGGGGTGGGTGTGGGTAGTGTGTGGGGATTGTGGGTGGTGTGTGTGGGGGGTGTGAGTGGTGGGGGTGTGGGTGGTGTGTGTGTGGGGGGTGTGAGTGGTGTGTGTGTGGGTGGTGTGTGTGTGGGGTGGGTGTGGGTGGTGTGTGTGTGTGAGGGTGCGGGTGGTGTGTGTGAGGTGTGTGGGCGGTGTGTGCCTGGGGGGTGTGTGTGGGTGGTGTGGGTGGTGTGTGGGGGGGGTGTGAGTGGTGTGTGTGTGTGGGGGGTGTGGGTGGTGTGTGTGTGGGGATTGCGGGTGGTGTGTGTGGGGGGATTGCGGGTGGTGTGTGTTGGGGGGTGTGAGTGGTGTGTGTGTGTGGGTGGTGTGTGGGGGGTGTGTGTGTGTGGGTGGTGTGTGTGTGGGGGGTGTGAGCGGTGTGAGTGGTGTGTGTGGGGATTGTGGGTGGTGTGTGTGGGGGGTGTGGGTGGTGTGTGTGGGGGTTGTGAGTGGTGTGTGTGTGGGGGGGGTGTGAGTGGTGTGTGTCTGGGGGGTGGGTGTATGTGGGGGGTGGATGTGGGTGGTGTGTGTGTGGGGGTTGCGGGTGGTGTGTGGGGGAGGGGGTGTGAGTGGTGTGTGTGGGGGGTGGATGTGGGTGGTGTGTGTGTGGGGGTTGCGGGTGGTGTGTGAGTGGGGGGGGTGTGAGTGGTGTGATCAGCCTCAGCTGAAATACTTTGTTAAGTTCTGGGAACTGCACGTTAGGAAAGATGTGAAGGCTTTGGAGAGAGTGCAGAAAAGAGAATGATTCCAGGGATGAGGATTCATTTGTGAAGATAGATTGGAGAAGTTGATACTGTTTGCGTCGGAGATTAGATTTTTCAGGAGGTATTTCAATTCATGAAGAGTCTGGACATTTGATCCTTGGCAATACTATTTGACCATGGAAGCCTCAGAGCCAAGCTCCATTCAGTTGTCACCCAATGTTGAGTTGCACTGAGAGCAAGGATTACCGGAAATCAGTCAGGAGCAATTCTCTGGCTCTTCCTCTCTGACAATGAGACAGAAACTGCGTGCCTGTCAAAATGGGAAAGAGTGAATTCAGCAAACCCCAAGGATCACATTTGGTCTATTTGATGTAGTCATGCACTGCTGCAGCTAGCTGAACTGTCCAGAGTAACTGCAATGTACAGTATAATTATCAGACAATCTCACTTCCAGCACACAGGTCAAAAATAAGAGGGAAACAGAATTAAACTATCAATAATTCTCTTTTGGGGGCAACACGGTGGCGCAGTGGTTAGCATTGCTGCCTCACGGCAATGAGGTCCCAGGTTCGATCCCGGCTCTGGGTCACTATCCGTGTGGAGTTTGCACGTTCTCCCCGTGTTTGCGTGGGTTTCGCTCCCACAACCCAAAGATGTGCAGGTTAGGTGGACTGGCCATGCTAAATTACCCCTTAATTGGTATAAAATGAATTAGGTACTCTAAATGTATTTTTAAAAAATTAATTCTCTTTTGCTGCAACAGTTTTGTTCACACAGTGAGACGCCATGGGGGAAAGTGTCTAGCATTTCTATAGCATCTGTCATTACTTTAGGACAGCCCAAAGTACTCAGGGCCAATTATATCCTTGAAATGTGCCGTCACTGTTGTAGACAATGCGGCTGCCAGTTTACACCAGAAGCTGCCATAAAATGCTCCAAGATAATCAGCCTCCGGATTGTTGAAGGCTGGATGTACGATAGAAGATGAGTGTCAGGACCCTATGGATCTCTGAGAGAATTGTCTGGGAAATTTCAATTTCGAATGGGCCCCCTTTCGGCCTTGGTACCCTCCCTGAATGTCTCTGAGTGAGAGACTTTGGATGGTTCTGTGGTGTAGTTACCCAGCAAATGTAGGACAAATTAAGACCCCATTTGGGTAACTACAGAATGGAACCCCAGTTTCCCCGACTACCACCATGATTTTCCCCACTACTCCCCCCATGACTAACCACTCCCCACCCAACTTGACTACCCCTCAATCCCCTGACAACCCCCAATCTGACTGTCCCTCAATCCCCTGACAACCCCCAATCTGACTGCCCCTCAATCCCCTGACAACCAATCTGACTGCCCCTCAATCCCCTGACAACCCCCAATCTGACTACCCCTCAATCCCCTGACAACCCCCAATCTGACTGCCCCTCAATCCCCTGACAACCCCCAATCTGACTGCCCCTCAATCCTGACTACCCCCAATCTGACTGCCCCTCAATCCCCTGACAACCCCCAATCTGACTGCCCCTCAATCCTGACTACCCCTAATCTGACTACCCCTCAATCCTGACTACCCCCAATCTGACTGCCCCTCAATCCCCTGACAACCCCCAATCTGACTACCCCTCAATCCCCTGACAACCTCCAATCTGACTGCCCCTCAATCCCCTGACAACCCCCAATCTGACTGCCCCTCAATCCTGACTACCCCAATCTGACTGCCCCTCAATCCCCTGACAACCCCCAATCTGACTGTCCCTCAATCCTGACTACCCCTAATCTGACTACCCCTCAATCCTGACTACCCCCAATCTGACTGCCCCTCAATCCTCTGACTACCCCCGATCTGACTGCCCTTCAATCCCCTGACTACCCCCAATCTGACTACCCCTCAATCCCCTGACTACCCCCAATCTGACTACCCCTCAATCCCCTGACAACCCCCAATCTGACTGCCCCTCAATCCTGACTACCCCCAATCTGACTGCCCCTCAATCCTGACTACCCCTAATCTGACTACCCCTCAATCCTGACTACCCCCAATCTGACTGCCCCTCAATCCTCTGACTACCCCCGATCTGACTGCCCTTCAATCCCCTGACTACCCCCAATCTGACTACCCCTCAATCCCCTGACTACCCCCAATCTGACTACCCCTCAATCCCCTGACAACCAATCTGACTACCCCTCAATCCCCTGACAACCAATCTGACTACCCCTCCCGATCACCCAACTGACCCTTTGACAATCCAACTACCCTCCCGACTTGATCCGACGAATAATAATAATAATCTTTATTGTCACAAGTAGGCTTATATTAACACTGCAATGAAATTACAGCGAAATCCCCTAATCGCCACATTCTGGCATCTGTTCGGGTACACGGAGGGAGAATTCAAAATGTCCAAATTATCTAACAGCACGTCTTTATTGACTTGTGGGAGGAAATCGGAGACCCGAGCGAAACCCACGCAGACCCAGGGAGAACGCACAGACTCCGCACAGACGGTGACCAAAGGCGGGAATCGAATCTGGGTAGTGGCGTGTGAAGCAACAGTGCTAACCACTGTGCAACGGTGCCTATCCAACCCGATTAACCACTCGCCCACAACTCACCACGACACTTACCCACTAAACTTATTTATCCATTCAGTAACATTCAGACTTGATTTTTAAAATTACAAATTGTCAGCTCATGCCATAAAAGCGGGCCACGTCCTGTCTTTCCCCAGCTCTACTCCGCTCTGATGGAGTTCCTGATGGATGCCGTGCTGTGCATTTCTGTGGAGGCTGGGCTCGGAAGAAGCCGGCAGAAATACCCAGCAGCGTCAAGTTGAGGAATTCACAATCGTCGCAGCAACCCAACAATCATTGCTGCTGCTCGGGATATCCAGGCCAAGGAGATGGTTGGTTTGACATCTCATCCGAAAGTGAGCAGCACTTTCCTTGCTGTGCTCCCCTGGGTTATTAATTTAATGATGTTGTCTTTGCCCTGGCCTTTGCCTAATACGAACAGGACATGATTCTTGCCAGTGGCAGAGAGTTATGACTGTTAGTCCCGCTAGTGACAGGATAACGAGAGTTCACCCACACACAGGATTATCTCCAAGAGAGGCTGGGAGGTAAATTTTCCTCAAATGTTCATTCATTTTGAAGACATATAGAAGAATCCGCAGAAGGACTGCAGATAGGAATGAAATATGGTGCATCTTGCTCGAAGTATGTAATGCAGTGCGCCAGCCGATCACTGTCCTGTCACCATCAGGACCAAGAACAAACAAAAGGCAGCGGGTTACACAGATAACGTGGAGACTTGAGTGCTTGGTCGAGACTGACACTCCCTTACCGTGCTGAGGGAGTGCTGCACTGCCTGAGGTGCCACTTTTCCGTTGAATTGGTAAACCATCAGGTGCATGGAACAGATCCTTGGCACATTTCAAAGGAGAGCAGAGGGGCACTCCCAAGTGTGCCGCCCAACATTTCTCCCTCAGCCAATACCTGAGGCTGAAGGACTGCTTGCGTTATGTAAATGCTGGTTGTGGGATCTTCCTGTGTACAGAATAACAGCCGCATTTCCTGTATTCCAAAAATGACTATGGCCCTAATCGAACTGCCTTGTTGCACCCGATTCGGGGTGCCACTGAGCTGTTAAACCTCGCGAGAGGCCTCTCGTGAGATTTGCAATGCTCGGGACGCCTCGTGAAATCTAACGAGATCTCGTGAGATGTCGCTGGGCGGGATCCAGGTTTACATATTTGAGTTAGCAGTCAGGTTCACTTAAATAGGTCAGAGCCGGATTCTCCCAAGGCCCAGAATTGAATGCCCACGCCTAGGAGATCTTGCCATGGCGCCGTTTAGAACTGGTCCCACAAACGTCGATCAGGCATAACGGTACCAGGTGAGATCTTCCCGGTCACAAGAGGCCCCCCGAATGGTCGGGCTCTGGGGCACTTTCACTGCCACCTGGACACATTGGAATTCCCAGCTTTCCACCCTGAAATTTCCACCCAATGAGTCTGGCAATGTCACCCTGGAACTGCCTGGATACCAGGTTGGTATTGCCAGAGGTCAGGCCAGGTTATGCCTTGCCCTTTTCCCTAGGTTGCCGGGATACACCCTGCTGGAGCGACTGCTGCTTCTGGATGTGGATGGGGAGGGAAGAATTGGGGATATATACAAGTGGCTGGGGGAGCAGGGAGGCGAGCGGGTGGTGAAGATCAAGGGGAAATGGGAAGCAGAGTTGGGAATGGAGATCAATTGGGGAAAATGGAGTGAGGCACTGCGAAGGGTAAACGGGACCTCCTCTTGTGCAAGGATGAGCCTGATACAGTTTAAGGTGGTGCACAGGACGCATATGACTCGGGCGAGAATGAGTGGGTTCTTTCAGGGGATAGCAGATGAGTGTGAGAGGTGTGGGTGGGGGTCAGCGAATCATGCGCACATGTTTTGGGGTTGCAAAAAAATTGTGAAGATTCTGGGTGGGAGTGTTCGCGGTCTTAGCCAGGATAGTGGAGAAAGGAGTGCACCCGGACCCTTTGGTGGCGATATTTGGGGTTTCAGAGAAGCCGGAGCTCATGGGGAGGAGGAAGGCCGATGTCATGACCTTCACCTCTCTGATTGCACGGCGACAAATTTTGCTGGAGTGGCGGTTGGCATCGCCACTGGGGGGGTAGCAGCATGGTTGGGTGACCTGTACGACTTCCTGCGGTTAGAGAAGATAAAGATGTGTTCGGGGCTCTGCAGGGGGTTTGAGGAAAGGTGGGGGATGTTTGTGAGCGTGTGTGAGGGGCTGTTCATTGCCAGGCAGGTGGGGGGGGGGGGGGGGGGGGGGTGAAAAAGGGGGAAAATCTGTTCAGACTGTATACTTGATTTTTGGGAAGAATGTTTCCCTGGGTGTTTATTTGCTGTGACCTGTTTTGCTACATGTTTGTAATAAAATACATTAAAAAAAAATTATGCCTTACCCTTGTGGGGTGAGGGGGGGGGCTCGAGGGCCCCAAAAGGTAAATTGGTGTGGGGGGGGGGGGGGGGGGGGGGCAGAGATTGCGGTGAGGGTTTAGAGATCAGACAGACCGTGGCAGCATTTAAAAATGACACCCCGATTTCTTCCTGCACTGTCAAGCTGAGCTGGTCAGCGCAAGAAATTAAGGTAAGTGCGACCTTGGTGGGCTGTCCTTATCGAGGCCAAAAAAACCCAGTCCCGTTTGATAGCGGGGCCATTAGCGTCGAGAAATACTCCGTTAAACACACCCAAAATTGGACTGTTTTTTTCCTGTTCAATCATGCCTGTCCGTTTCAAAAGTCCTGCGTGGTTCTGAAGAGCTGTAGAACATTCCGGAGTTGTGGAAGACACTATATAAACTCAATCCTCTTGTTTTTAAAGAACAAATTCAATGACAAAACATGGGCTCTGAAACTTATCAAACATCTCAGAAGTACCAATCTCACTCAGTCCAGAGTCCTTCATCAATAATACTGTGTAAACTAAAATGAAACACCTTCATGGTCCGGAGGAAGGACTGCACTTTCGAGAGTGTGACAATTAACCAAGGTCCTGTCTGCCTTCCTGGATTCCACTCGCAGTCTTTGACAAAGAGCAAGAAAGTCCTCTGTTGCCCTGGCCAACAATCCTCCCTCGACGAACGCCACCAGGAACACAGATCACCCAGTCAGTTCAACTTGGCTGGTTTTAGAATCTTACCCGGCTTAGAATGGCTGCTGCATTAGCCTGCACAGTAATGGTCACCGCACCATTGATCCCAGTTGTACGCCGAGTTCTGTGGGATATTTCTCAGTGCTGTGAGACACACAATCTAAATGTAAGTCTTTATTTCTCGTCTGAGTCTCACTGGCCAAGACTGAAGACAAACTGCCCTTGGGACCAACATCACTGATGTTTTGGCTAGTGGCTCCCAATGTCAAAATATGCCTGGGGCCTGTTATTGTCACTGACCACACATCCTCCGTGATTATGTCACAGTCTTGGTCACAGTTGCATTGCTGTCTCTAACTCGGGGTCTGTCATCAGTTTCAGTAAATAACGTATGCTTTCCATCAATTCAATTTGGATCAACTGTATGCCCGTCTCCATCGTCAAATTAAACATTAAACATGGAGAGGGACAGGAGGGAGAGGGTTCTGAAGACAGCACCGATGGTTAGAAGAGGGTGTGTATGGCGGAAGGACTCCCTGATGAATGGTGGGGCACGAGTACCATTCATAATTCAGATAATAGGCTGCCCATTCAGTGACTTCCGACCAAAGATAAGCAGCAAGTTTGCTTTAACACGAGCAGCTGTCCTACATAATCACAGCGTCAGCTTGGTTATGAAAAGCACTGGATTTCAAACTCAATTAATCAGTGCAGGAGGAGGGGAGGGGAATGTAATGGGAAGAGATGCAGCTCACAGAGAGAGAGAGAGAGAGAGCAGAAGAACAGACAAACTCGCTCCTGATAGTTAACAGGAGCTGTGACTGATTCGTCTGAAATTGCAGGGTTCTGGATACCTGGGACTGCTGTCGGCCCCCAGGCCCTTGAGCACAAGGCAAGACAAACGGTCCTTTAACGTTGGCAGACCTGTTTCCAGCTGCGCTGTGTAGGTTGCCCCCTTCACGCCAGGGGGACCACCCAGACGCTTTTCCCCGTGAGGACGGAAAGTCAGCGCTGGGGTGAGGCAGGACGGGCACTGCAAAATGCATCGGCTCCACTTGTTCTTCAAGCTGATGAGGCGCTCGGCACGGAAGAAAAGAGAAGAGGTCGGAGGGCGAGGAGGCCGTAAGGAAGGAACTTCCAGCCCTGCTCATGACACCAGCGGTAAGAGGGCGCTCGGGCTGCGTTCGTGGTCCCCACGTGCGACACCAGGGTCTGACAAAATTCAAATGGGTTTTCTTTAAAGTGCCTGTATGTTCAGCAGCAGTCGGCTGCAATGTTAATTCTTGTCCCTCTATAAAATGCCCTGTGGAATTTCTGCTTCCTCTCTCCTCACTTTCAGCGCTTCTTCTTCTGAAGATATGCATCATTACCCTGCAATGATCTTAAAAAAAGCTTGCTGTATTAACACTGCAGCAGCAAAGAGGCAGTGATAATCTGACCGAGAGCCATGAAAATATGAAAGGGCCAGATTGCCCGACTGCCTGTTGATAGATTATTCCAGTTTGACAGATTGGGAAGAGCCCGGGGGCATGGGTTTCAATGTGCAAAAGGAGGAATAGACAGGAGGTTGGGCGGTTCCACTTTTTGGAGTATGTGAGCCTCTAAAATGGATAGCCAGCTGGTTGGTGGTTGATGACCACATTCAGGAGGGAGTTGGACTGGTTCATGACTGGGGCAGAGGAAGCATCAATGTAATATTCCGCACGTCCAGATAATCTCTATCTAGCTGTTGATTGAGGCAGAAATATTGGACAAGACACCAGGGAGAGATCCACTGCTTGTGCAGGTTAGCTGGATTGGCCGTGCTAAATTGCCCCTTAGGGCTGTATTGTCCGTTCCTGAGGCTAAGTGCCGACGCTAATGGAGGATCCATGGTGTTTCACGACGGGAAAATCGGTGCAAAGCCCTCACCGATTCCGCTACTGGTGAGGGGCTAGCGCTGGCGCCGCATGGAACACCCGCGTGCTGAAAACAGTTGGAGCATCGCTGGGTCCCGTGCTGCGCATGCGCAGGGCTGACGAGCTGCAGCCGCACGTACGCCTGCACCCTCCACACACACTCCGAGCGCCAGCCGTGCTGGACCGCGTACCCTCCCATGCCGTGCCACAGCGTACCTCCTAGCCAACATCCACCGCTCCCCCCGACCTGGAAGATTCCGGCATGGATCTCGGCTGAATGTAGTGGCACTGGACACTGTTGGCACGCCCTCTGTCTCTCTCCCCGCAGCTGGTATGCCAGGCTCCCGACCACTGAGACCACAAGTGGCCCACGCCGTCGGGAGGCGGAGCGTCGCGCGTGGGTCCAACCCATCGGAGGCGGGTAGGCAGGCCAAGGACATTCCAACGGGGTTGCAACTGCGCACGGCGCGCGTCTCGATAATGCCGATTTGGAAGGGGCGGAGCATCGCGACCCGGCTTCAAACTGGCGCCTACCCAAATTTTGGCATCGGGAACCATTCTCCGCCCAATTGCCATCCCCGATTTCGGCGTCGTGCTCCGGAGAATTCAGCCCTTCGTGCCCAAAAGATGGGTGGATCAGCTATGCTGAATTACCCATTAGTGTCCAAAGGATGTGCAGGTTAGGTGGAGTTATGGGGGTTAGGGCGGGGAAGTGGGTCCAGGTAGGGTCCTCTTTCAGAATGTCGGTGCAGACTCGAGGGCTGATTACCTCTATCGGTACCGTGGGAATTCTATGGTGTTTCAAAATAGTGCCGTAACCACTTGAGAATGCAGGCGGGGCCTCAGTTTAATATCTTATCCTAGGGGTTACCAAACTGTGGACCATGTTGGGGTCATAGGTCGATCATTTGGTGTCAAGAGCTCTGAGGCAGCTATGGCGACGGTGGAGCGGAGATTCTGGCAGCCGGGTCAGTCCTCCCAGCGGTGTGGCTGCAGTACTCACATGCTCACGATTCTTAGCTCCAAGGACCCATTCCAATCTTCACCTGTCACCGGACACCACCACCCACTCCCAATCGCACCAAATTCTAAGCATTGAAATGGAGTCACAGTGGAAAAAAGTTTGAGAGGCACCGTCTTATCTGCAAGGCTCCCTCAATATTCCACTGTGAGGTGACTGACACCTTTTGATGAGTGTGAATGTTCTTTTTGATTTGCCTTTTGTCGTTTCTCATTTTCACATTATTTCATCCCACTGCTTCAGAAATTGTGTTGATGAGGATTAAATTTGAAGCCTAACTAAAAGGAAAAATTGGGTAACGCCAGCCTTTCATGATGGCAAATGAAGTGATATCTTAAGGGAATGTGCAAGATATTAAAGGCTTAAAAAATGTGAGTCCTCCCAGAGCAGCACAGAATCTCAAACCAGGAGACAAGACTAAAATTGATAGATTTAGATCTCAGGAAGAACTTTGTCCCTTGAAACTGATAATCTTTGGAGTGCAGGGAATGGAGGAGGAATTCTTCAGTGCAGTTAATCAGAGACAGTTCAATCCAGACCAAGTCTGGATGTCTCTGTTATATTTTTGTTGTTCTTTGGACTTCCGCACCAGAGATTATTCTCAGAATTAAGTCTTAATCTCCTACAATCTCAGCAGTTTCTTCATTGACCCTGACATTCAGATAAAATTCCTATCGGAGTGCCCTGGGTAACAAACTGTACACCTTTTTAGAGATGGGTTTTCACAGCTGGGTCTACCCAGTGCCCTGACAGACCACTTCCCCGTTTGGAAGGTGACAGAGCATCAAACTTCACAACTTGCTTTAGACACTAAGGTCGAGATATCCCCGGTTCTGTGAGGGTGGGGTTAGAGTTAGGAAGGCTTGCAAAAATGGAAGGTCTCAGGTGGCATGCGTGCTGTCTGCCCACTGCCATGCCATTTTGCCAGTGGTGTTAAAGGTGATATCCTTTTGGCCAAAGTCCATTTGAGCCAGTTAAGGGCCTCCTCCTGTCTTGGTTGACATTCTTCCAGAGCTGTGTGGATTTTTCACTGTGTGGGGAAAACACCAGGTAAATCCGTGTGGGCTCCAGGAGGCGCCCTCCTCCTTTTTGGGCACTCTTTGGCCCATGAAGGGCCCGTGTTGGTGGAAGTGGCAGAGACAGCCTCAGTGATCCCACCATAGGGACTGTCTGGTGGCCCTCACCATCTCCACCTACCTGGCTGGGTGGGTGCATCCATCGATACACCCTCAGGATATGGATGTTACTGGCCAAGCCAGCATTTATTATCCGTTCATCGGTTTCCCCTGGAAGGTGGTAATGGGTGGTCTTCCTAAACCATCTGGTGATGTTATTCCCAGAGGTACTGGGTGGAGAAGCTGACCTCCACCCCAGCAGTACCCACCTTCGAGAAATCAGCAAGGCAATGGCCAGGACATCACACCCTGCTCCCATCTGCAGCTCTGGTAAATCTGACACCCCAAATATGGCCCATAAGGGACTTGGTCCAATTCAATTTGCGAAATGACTGACATGGTGCTAAAGAAGTAGACCCAGAATTCCACGAGCTTAGGACACGCCCAGAACATGTGCATCTGATTAGCTGGACCCCTTTCACAGCATCTACACTTATCCTCCACTCTCACAAACACGCTACTCATCCTAGGCCTAGTAAAATGAGCCCTATGCACTACTTTCAGCTGTATTACGCCAAGCCTCTACACAAAGAGACGGCATTCACCCTTCGCAGGGCCTCACTCCACACCTCGTCCTCCATCCCAACTCCTCCTTCCACTTGGCCCCTCCACCGATTCTGCCTATTCATCTCTAATCCTTCCATAAAATCCCAATGTATTCCGCTCCTCTGCCCCTGCAAGCGAATAAACTCTCTCCAACAAAGAGGATGGCAGCACCACAGGAATGTCGGAAAGATCCATTTTGCGAAATTGCGAACCTGTAGGTATCTAAACTCAAGCCTAAATATCTGCAAAAATTCCTCCAAGCTCACAAATCGCCATTCACAAATAAATTTACAACCACTTCTCCTCGCGCCCCTTAAACCTGGCGTCCAACAACACAAGCTCAAACGTATGGTTAACATAGATCAGCGCCAGCTTCCACACCGCCCCCAATTACAAGTGTTGCCCAAATTGTCTCCAATCTTCAGGGTGGAAATAACCACTGGATGAGGTGAATATTTCCCCGGAGAAAACGGGAGCGAAACCATTACCAATGTCCTCAACCCCTGTCCTCTATACAACACCGACTCCATCGGCACTCCATCAGCAAGAAATCTCAATAATGAGTGAGAAAAACAAGACTTCCAAACGTCCTTACCTGAGGAAATATATACCTGAGGGAATGTAACAAAGGGGTGAGAGGGATGTCTCTGAGGAGACACTAAGCAGAATAGACCTTTGCTACCTGCAGTTTAGAAGAGTGAGTTCATTGAAACGTCTAAAATTCTTAGAGGGCATTAAGGGATAGATGCTGAAGGGCTGTATCCCCTGAAGGGTCGGGAAGTAAGGATCAGACGGTGGGATCATCCGTTCCTGCTGATCGGCAGAATTTACCGGTGCCGCCAAAGTCAACGGTTCTGTGGCTGGCTCACCGCATTTTCCGCTGGTGGGATTGGAAAATCCCGACCATAGTTTCCGGATAAGGAGTCAACCATTCAGGACTGAGGTGAGGAGGGATTTATTCACTCAGACAGTTGTGAATCATGGGATTGTCTACTCCTTGGGGCTGCTGAGTGAACTCGAGGCATAAATTTGCCTGTTTCTGGACAACAAAGGAACCAAGGAGATAATGTGGGAAGCTGAGGCCATGATCTTATTGAACATGGCAGCAGGCTCCTATTTCTTATGTCCATATGATGGCTCCTAATTTCAAAACACATCTTTTCTGGTAAAAGTTAAGCAGCTGAATAAATTTTTCTTCTTTTCCGTCTCCACAATTTCATCACCTCATCTCTTCCGCACATAGATGCCAAGTGAGGTGAGTGAAACAGTGTCATAGAACGTCGATGTAAAATGCTTTACACTTACTTTTTTACGAAAGGTTAATGATGAGATTTCAGATGCAGCTGTGAATAATTATCAGGAGATGTTGTTCTGTGATATTACCTGTTATTTTAAAAAGCAATGTTGGTTGCTTACCTTTTGGTTTTGTGTACTGTGGGGGAATTATGTTAACATCAACGCACTCGCGAGACGTGGTGCAGACTGAACTCTGCCACTGCAATTAGGCACAGACCCCTGACTTCAACATGTGTGTAGTGAGCAACACTGGTCGCCATCCCAACCAGAAAATGCTGACAATATTCTGCATTCAGCAGCGTTAATTTGTACTCATTAGAAATATTCTGCGTTCTGAAGTGATCATTCAGCCATCATTTGACTTCCAATCGCGGTCAATTGACATGTCCAGTAATTAACTGACACGATAGCACAGTGGCACAATGGTTAGTGCTGCTGCCTCACAGGGAACTGGGTTCAATTCCGGTTTGGGTCACTGTCTGCGTGGAGTTTGCACATTGTCCCCGTGTCTGTGTGGGTTTCCTCCGGGCGCACTGGTTTCCTCCCATGGTCCAAGGATGTGCAGGTTAGGTGGATTGGCCATGCCAAATTTCCCCTTAGTGTCCAAAAGGTTAGGTGGGGTTACGGGGATAGGGTGGGGGTGCAGGTCTAAGTAGGGTGCACTTTCGGACGATCGGTGCAGAAACAATGGGCTGAATGGCCTTCTTCTGCACTGGAGGTATTCTATGATTCTATGTCGTGATTCTATGAAATGAAATCTCACAAAGGTGAAAAATGACATTTGCAAGCTTCTAGCATCATTTCAATGCTCAGAAGGCACTCAACTCACATCAAAGCGATCATGGAGCTTGTCTATTATGCAAAACTCTGAGTTGTAGCCATCGTGGCAGAATTAACCACATTTGAGAGGATTTTCCGAAGTCCCAGATGATGCAGTATATGCATGCAGTGTGTAAATTGTTTGACATAGGGTCAGTGCACAAATCACTGTGATAATTAATTATTAATGTGGGGGTGTGAGGATCTGGAGGAACGGTGCATTAAACAAACTTGGGCAAATCTTTCAAACGCAATTGCAGATGGTCCCTTAACCTATGCACTGAATCATTTGTGATCTATTTTTTATGGCTTTCCTCACTGACTCTGCCAGGTCTGATTTCTCGCAATGCCATCTGTGCAGATTCTAGTCGGTTTCCAAGCAAATTTTGGTTTGCTTTGGTAGGATTTGGGGTGCCCAGCAGCCCAACTGGCAACATTCAGCAGCAAAATCACCAATGCAGTAACTGCCGAGCACATAGCACAGCATAAAAATTGGAACTGTTGTTTTTCCTCTTTGAGTAGTTGCTTTTAGTACAGCACATACTGGAAGGCCAAGGATAGCAGGTTCAAACCAATGGACCCCCATGTAAGGGGCAGCAACACCAATTATGGACCTCGGATTTTTGACCGGGGATCCAAAACCTTCACTGCTCAAGGACCCCCTGTATTGGGTTCATTCTGCCATCCGGATCGCTGGTGGTAGAGGTTCCGGTGTTGAGAAAATTCCCAGTGGGGCAATTCCGTCCCCTCTGCACCTGCCCACTCTGCCCTCAGTGGCCCCAAAATAAGAGGAGGTGGCTCTTGGCCCAGCTAGATCCCTCTCAATATCTACAGCCAGAGGTATTCCGGAAGGGCTTGGAACTTCCCTCATCCCTCCAGAAATTCCGGTGGAGTCAGAGCTCCTGTGACCTGCCATTGGAGACAAGGGGCTGGATTCTCCGATCGGCGACGCCAAAATCGCGTTCGGCGATCAGCAGGAGAATCCACTTTTACGCTGGAATTGGGGGCGGCGCTCCCCGATGCTCCGCCCCGATGGGTCAACTTCCCTACGGCGTCGGCCACGTGTCCTCACAATTTTCGGGGACCTCGCGTGGTGGCTGTTTTGTTAAGCTCTTGACGTAGCATAAACTGCTTCCTTGATGTGCACTCTGACATAGGAAGGTTCAGACTTGGAGATAGCTTGAACACATTTATTAAACTCCTACTTCGATTCGACTCTCCTGTTTTTCCTGCTATAGCTAATCAGACTATCTAACCAGTCTGCTACAATCCACGTGGTGGGTGTGATATGTTTCAATCAACCCTGTGTCTGTACTCACTGAGTGTCTCCACTGGAAAGAGGAAGATCATGTGTGCTGTGTCCTTCTATATGGGTTGGTGTAATGCCCCCCTGTGGTAGTGTCACCTCTGTGTGTGTCGTGAATGCCCATTGGTTGTGTCCTATCTTACTGACTTATTCGTTCACTGTGTGTCGTGTCTCTGGTGCTCCCTCCAGTGTTTATCTAGTCTAAGTGTATTTACATTAACCCCGTGTGTATTTATAGTGATGCATATCACCACAGTGGCAGCGGTCTATGTCCAGCACCGCCACAGTTGGGGGGAGGGGGGGGGCACCGCTGGCAGAGGTGGCTTCGGCGGGGACTGGGAGACTGGAGGGTGGAGGGTGGTCTGGGGGTGGCGAGACTGGTTACAGGGGGGCAGTTTATGGCAGGCTGGATCTGCACGTGGCCGGTGTCATGTTGTACGGCGCGGCTGCTGCAGGTTGCCGCCGTACACCTGCACGGCCACGGACCCGGCAATTCTGCAGCCGTATCCGCAGGTAAAGCTGCGGGGCTTTACACGACGTGGCTGCTACCACCACCCCCCCCCCCCCTCCCCCGCCCCCACCAACTGGGCGGAAGATCGCTGCGGGGGCGGCAATGATGTTTTGGTCGTAAAACCAGATGGATCCTGTGGATATAGCCTCAGAATCGGAGAATCCAGCCCAAGGAATTTTTAAGCCTCTCACAATTGAAGTAATAAAGGTAGGGGGAGGCAGAAATGCTTCATTTTTGTCACGCTTTCCCTCAGGCGATGTTTTGCTAAGTAAGTGCATGCTAGAGATTTAATTAGCCTCTCCCTTCACCAAGCAGAGCATGGGTGTATGTGTGTGTGTGTGTTTGTGGGTGTGTGGGGGGGGGGGGGGGGGGATCACCACAAACAAGAGGCGGAAAGGGAGACAAATTCCTTATCACACAGATCATTCGAACATGATAAGTGTCCCCAGATGTGATGACTCGGCAGAGACGCATCACTTAAATGCAAATTGGATCAAGTGTTTGAAAGGGAGGGTTATAACAGGATGTGAAGAATAGGAAGGACCGTGTTATGGGACGAGAGTAAATTGTCCCAGCGGAAGTGCTGACACAGACACATGTCCATAAATAGAGACTGAGGATTCTGTCCACACCCCCAGCGGAAGTGCTGACACAGACACATGTCCATAAATAGAGACTGAGGATTCTGTCCACACCCCCAGCGGAAGTGCTGACACAGACACATGTCCATAAATAGAGACTGAGGATTCTGTCCACACCCCCAGCGGAAGTGCTGACACAGACACATGTCCATAAATAGAGACTGAGGATTTTGTCCACATTTTGTCCAAAGGTATCTGAAATCTGGCCTTAAGCGAATTATGCGGTTCAAAAGATGGCGAGACTTTATGGGAGAGTGAATAGCTCACTTGATATTAATGCACCCAATCTCCTTGATCCTTCACACATGTCCATCAAACCTTCCTCCTGAACCAACCTTGGCCCACAAAACTGGCAACTCCCTCCCCACCCACTCTCGGGCTTGTCCAGTTGCATTTATCTTGGAGTGTCTCAATATTACAGTCACATTTTCAAGCACAGCAGGAATGGAAGTCATTATCCTGGTGTTTAACTACATTTTATTCAATACCAAATGTCATATTTTTACTTTTAATGGATTTTTATGGCATAAGTATCAATCACATTAAAAGTCATAAATCTTCCCTGATTGAACGTTTTTAAACATGCTGTGCTTAATGAATGACGGTTAAATGATTCGAAATTCACATTTTAAGACTCAAAGAAGAAATATTCTGATGTGGGTTCAGGGTTCCCTTAGATCTCAATTGTCCGTGTTGATTTGTACCTGTTTATGCCCATTTCAAGGTTGGGCTTATTTCAGTGAGATTGGCAAGTTACCTGACTGTAACATGATACTGACAAAATGGACATGGGTTCAGACACATTTTCAAGTCGAATTTGGCCCAAGTTGGACCCTCCAGGCCTCAGTATTTTATTTTGTCTCTGTACTCTATTAACACTGGTCGTCTGTCAACTTGCCCTCAAGAGAGAGGAAGTATATCAGTGATTGTGGTTTAGCGGTCATGGTTGAATAGCTGGCATTGTGTTTGAAAGCTGGTCAGCGAGTGATAGGGGTGTGATGTATTGAGCAGTGTGCGAGATTAGTCATGCAGTTGGTGGTGTGTGACCTTTGGGGGTGAATTCACCGACCTTAATCATTCGTATGAGGTCTTTGATCTTCTTGCAGCACTGCATCCAGGTCCAAGGGGCTTGAGCCCTGGCACTGACTGCCACAGCTATCTGCTTCCACTGACGTTACATGGTCCAACTGGGGCCCTCCGAACCCCCTGGGGTTAGAGGACCTCGATCCTCTTATTACCTTCACCACCAAAAGTGTCTGGTGCAGCATTAAGAACCTTAGAGCATCTTCTCTTCTTTGTTTCAGCAAAATTTACTTTTCTACCTGCTCAGACTCTCTTCCGCAAACGGTTCCAGCACTGACTTTAGCCAGAATACATCCCCCCCCCCCACTTTTAAATAGTGCAGGCCAGCTTTTAAATGGAGCCAAATAAAATACTACAGGTGCTGGAATCTGAAATTAATACCAGAAAATGCTAGAAATACTCAAGACGTATCTGTCAAACAAGATACTAACCAGTGGGCAGAATTTTACAGTTGTGATTTTCCAGGTCCCGCCAAAATTAAGAGACTTTTGGCGGGCTTGCTGCATTTTCAGGCCCCGCCCCGTTCTGTCCGTTAACTCTGTGATGCACAATCAATGGACACAAAACGTAGATGAAGTCCGAACGATAGGCTTTAATACACAAGAAGTGTACCCGGCAGCAGCCATACAGAAGAAAGGCCAACTGCCAGGAAGCACAGGTTCTTATATCCCGCCTCGTAGGCGGAGCTACCTACCTCTCAGCCAATCGGCTGAGAGGCACATGACTTACCCGGGCCAATGGGCAGCGAGTCCTCTGCACCAATGGCAGCAAGTCCTCTGCACCAATGGCAGCTCACACTTCCAGGTACCGTAATACCCTAGTCATACTACCACACTCTGTTCGCCTCTCCACTGACACTTCTGCAGCTGCCCAGTTATTCCCAGCTTTCCTGTTTTTTATGTATATGGTGCTCACCTTGCAAGCACTTGCCTGCCACCCCCCCCCCCCCCCCCCCCGCCCGCCCTTGAGATGTGCAGTTGCTCAACAGCACTGACTGCAGGCAGCAATGACTAAAATTAGCAGGTAGTACATTTCTCAGAGTTCCACAATTTTAAAGCGATATTGTTTTTCGAGTAGTGAATGAGGCACATGAGCGATATAATGCCAGGGCGATAGTCAAATACTACAGATGCTTAATGTCTGAAATAAGTGGAGAAAATGCTGCAGATACTCAGTAGGTGAGGTTACATCTATGAAGAGAAAAACTGAGTTAACATTTCAGTTCAACGACTTTTCACCGGTTTTGATAAGATCATCGACCCGAGACATTGGGAGCGATTTTGAGCCAGCGTTAGCCATCAGTGTAAACAGCGACACAGGCCCAAAATCACACGAGAGTTGGGAAATGAGGTTCTTGTCAGCGAGATCGCGTTTCCCGATTTTCCACACCGACACAATGGGGTTCCTGCAGTTTCATTTCAATACATTTTAATACTTTTAAATATCGTTAGTGGGCTTTCCCACAACCTTCCCACATGTGCTCGCTTCGGCAGCACATATACTAAAATTGGAACGATACAGAGAAGATTAGCATGGCCCCTGCGCAAGGATGACACGCAAATTCGTGAAGCGTTCCATATTTTTTGGGGCCTCACGGTAGCATGGTGGTTAGCATCAATGCTTCACAGCTCCAGGGTCCCAGGTTCGATTCCCGGCTGGGTCACTGTCTGTGTGGAGTCTGCACGTCCTCCCCGTGTGTGCGTGGGTTTCCTCCGGGTGCTCCGGTTTCCTCCCACAGTCCAAAGATGTGCGGGTTAGGTGGATTGGCCATGCTAAATTGCCCGTAGTGTAAGGTTAATGGGGGGATTGTTGGGTTACGGGTATACGGGTTACGTGGGTTTAAGTAGGGTGATCATTGCTCGGCACAACATCGAGGGCCGAAGGGCCTGTTCTGTGCTGTACTGTTCTATGTTCTATGTTCTATGTTGGTGGGGTTTACAACAGGTTTATTGAAACTTGAACCAGCTGACTGGAACCCACCATGGGTGCAAAACTAAGTATAGCCCCTGGGATAGAGGGGCTTCCCAGACGGTACCAGGGTGACAATGCCAGGGGCCCTATTGGTTGGGGGGGGCTTATATGTGGTGGAGAGAGATCCCTGATGCTCACATTGGGCGGGGGGTGGTAGTGGCTGTGTGATATATGGGGGGGTGGGGGTGCAAATGCTCCAATGCCTGTATGGTGGAGGGGGAATTGTACCTCCGGTTTCCGGCCCCCGAAAAGCAGCGTTCTCTGGGAGTACGCCGCGCGGCATTCTCGGGGAGTACGCCTCGCTGCGTTCTCGGGGAGTACGCCGTGCTGCGTTCTCGGGGAGTACGCCGCGCTGCGTTCATGGGGAGTACGCCTCGCTGCGTTCATGGGGAGTACGCCGTGCTGCGTTCTCGGGGAGTACGCCGTGCTGCGTTCATGGGGAGTACGCCGTGCTGCGTTCATGGGGAGTATGCCGTGCTGCGTTCTCGGGGAGTACGCCATGCTGCGTTCATGGGGAGTACGCCTCGCTGCGTTCTCGGGGAGTACGCATCGCTGCGTTCATGGGGAGTACACCTCGCTGCGTTCATGGGGAATATGCCATGCTGCGTTCATGGGGAGTACGCCTCGCTGCGTTCTCGGGGAGTACGCCTCGCTGCGTTCTCGGGGAGTACGCCTCGCTGCGTTCATGGGGAGTATGCCGTGCTGCGTTCATGGGGAGTACGCCGTGCTGCGTTCATGGGGAGTACGCCTCGCTGCGTTCTCGGGGAGTACACTGTGCTGCGTTCTCGGGGAGTACACCGTGCTGCGTTCATGGGGAGTACGCCGTGCTGCGTTCATGGGGAGTACGCCGTGCTGCGTTCATGGGGAGTACGCCGTGCTGTGTTCTCGGGGAGTACGCCTCATTGCGTTCATGGGGAGTACGCCGTGCTGCGTTCATGGGGAGTACGCCGTGCTGCGTTCATGGGGAGTACGCCGTGCTGCGTTCATGGGGAGTACGCCGTGCTGCGTTCATGAGGAGTACGCCTCGCTGCGTTCTCGGGGAGTACGCCTCGCTGCGTTCATGGGGAGTACGCCGTGCTGCGTATCCCTTACATGCAGCCATTGGCAGAGGCCCGTCCCGCTATTCTCCGCCCCTGACCGCCCAGAGTCCCGACGGCGTGGACCACTCATGGGCCTACCGTTTGGGATACTCAGTCCGCCGCCACCATTGTTGGGGTGGGCCGATCGGAGGGCAGGGGCACCTCATATGATACCAGGGTACTTTTGAGCGGGGGGTCCGATTCGGGCACATGGCCGATCAGGGACTCTATTCGCACGGTCTAGCTCCGCCGTCTGAGTCGGCCATGGAGCACGGCGCGGCCGCTGGAGGCCGCCGCCATGCGCATGCGTGGACTCCAACCCGGAATTGCAGGGGGCCATACCTGCAGCTGGAGCTGCGAGCCTCGCGACATCTCCTTGCTAGTTCGCTGCAGGGCTGTGAAAATGTGGCCTTTTGACACCAGTTTTTTTTGGCCACAGATTTCACGACAGCATGGGGACATAGTCCCTGAAACAGAGAATCCACCCCATGTTTTTCAATGGTACTCAATTAGATAACTTCCAGCCATGTGAGGGCACCATTTGTTTGGGCAATATTGTGGTGCAGTACGTGTATATAACAAACATCGTTGACTCATTCTGGTGGGTACATGGGCCCACTACGTTTCACTGCTCAGCATTGCTACTGGGAGAGATTGTTGAGAATGTGCCTTTTCACCTTTCATCAATGGTGGTCACATGATGCAGGAGAATTGGGACAGTGGTGATGAGACGTGGGAGAGTGGGGAGGGAGTCACGAGGAGAAGGAATTGTCAGGGGAGCGAATTGTGTTGGGCGCAGTTTTATAGGGAGAGAGTTGCAAAGGCCAGGTAGCAAGGGAGACCATTGTGAGGGAGCAGAATTGTGAGGGAAGGAGGTCATGAGGGGAGGTGATTGTGAAGAAAGGTGGTTGTGAGATGAAAGAGTTAAGAGGGGAAGGAGGTTGAAGGAGAGGGGAGGATGTTGTGAGGGGCGTGGTTCCGAGGCATTGGGTGTTTGAGGGAAATGAATTGGGATGAGGGGATTCTTACTGAAAAAACACTTTTAATATAAATGTTATAACCTGCCAGATTATTATTGGCTGGGTACTAACGGCAATCCCACAATCCTTAGTGAGTATGAGCTCCCCCAATGAGAAGGGCAGAGAAATCATTAGCAGAGTCACCTGCGTAAATAGAGCTGGCCAGTGTGGAGCCAAATAGAGGAGAGAGCAGTGGTGGAGTACTGATGCTGTTGTATATATATAATATATATATATGTATATAATTGTAAATAAAACTATTTCTTTTTGATTCTCCAAACTCGTGCTGGATTCTTTGTGGCCCTCGCAAAAATAAACTTAATGTCAGTTGGTGGATCACAGCTGGAAATGCAGCAATAAAGGATTTTGTAAGGGGTAGGGATAGCGAGGGAGAGCTTAAATGTTGAAGAGACCTTAAATTACTGGGCAATGATGAAGGTTTATAGCATTCATTCTCCAGGGTAATTAGGGACATGCTTTGCTAGCGGCATGCACATCCCAAGAAACACATTTTAAAAAATCTTTCAATCTTTTTACTCTTTACTTCCAAACGCAGTTGATCTGAGTGTCTGTCCCTGCCTCCTGCCACCATTCCTTTCCAACGATATCAGCTCTGTTATTTATAAATACCATGGACACCTTGGATTCTCCGTGTCGCTGACAGGACTCAATTTCGTGCAATTTGCATTCCCTTTGGTGACACTATTTGGAAAGCGAGTCAGGACATGCAAATGGGCCAACACTCTGCCAACGCAAATTTGGAGCAATTCCGGTCCCAGCGGGCATTCTAATTGTTGGGGCCGGAGTTAGTGCTAAAGAGCCTGACAGCTGGAGCTGTTTTTAAGCGCTCCTTTCACAACACTCTTATTACAGTCATGAAGATGGCTCACAGAAGAGCAGCCTCCCAGGTCAGGAGATTGAGGTGGACCTACAGCTCCATGCCAGTGAGGAACATAGAACATAGAACAGTACAGCACAGAACAGGCCCTTCGGCCCTCAATGTTGAGCTGAGCCATGATCACCCCACTCAAACCCACGTATCCACCCTATACCCGTAACCCAACAACCCCCCCCATTAACCTTACTTTTATTAGGACACTACGGGCAATTTAGCATGGCCAATCCACCTAACCCGCAGATCTTTGGACTGTGGGAGGAAACCGGAGCACCCGGAGGAAACCCACGCACACACGGGGAGGACGTGCAGACTCCACACAGACAGTGACCCAGCCGGGAATTGAACCTGGGACCCTGGAGCTGTGAAGCATTTATGCTAACCACCATGCTACCCTGCTGCCCCTCTTCCCCAGGGTGGGAGCAGGCTCGGGCCTGGACAGCCTAGGGCAGCACGGTAGCACAAGTGATTAGCACTGTGGCTTCACAGCGACAGGGTCCCAGGTTCGCTTCCCTGCACGTTCTCCCCGTGTCTGCGTGGATTTCCTCCGGGTGCTCCCGTTTCCTCCCACAGTCCAAAGATGTGCAGGTTAGGGGGATTGGCCATGATAAATTACCCTTAGTGACAAAAGCAGAGGTTATTGGGTTACGGGAATAGGGTGGAAGAGAGGGCTTATGGGCTGAATGGCCTCCTTCTGCACTCTATGTTCTATGTTCCTAAGCACCACCTGGGAGGTTGTGGCAGAGGCAATCAGCGCTGCCAGCCTCCCCAGGAGGAGAGAGCTGGTGGTCCAGAGGGGTGGGGGTCAATGTTGAGGCCTCTGCTCTGAGAGAGGCAGAGAAGCAGGGAGGGTTCCAAAGGCCTCTGGTTGGGGTGAGCTCGGCTAATCTCCTTTTTCCTCTGCAGTGGGACAGCGCTTCTGAGGAGTGCCAACACCCGGTGGGCCCCTGATTGAGCTTGGCCACACCCATCCCCTTGATGAAACAGCTGGAGTATGAAGGTGTCCAGAGGGGCAGTCTGGGTGGGTTCCCAGATCACCAGAGGCTCTCTGAACATTCAAAGGACACAGGCAGCGCTCAGCAATGTGAACAGCCAGGGGTCTGGAAAGAGCACCAGAGGGGTTAATTTAAAACAGTGACTGCAGCAATGGCCGTCTGAGCCAGGCAACCCCGATCCTCAGGGGGACACCCAAGTCCACGCACTTGGCACCAAGTCCCTCCCCACTCCTGCCCCCCTCCCCCACCCGGGAAGCCCCCTACAGCAGGGGTTTTCACAGATTTGTCAGCCTCCCGTTTCCACATAGCAGCCATGGTGCCCAGGCCCAGCTTGTCAATACTTGCACTAATTTGCGCCCTCGAGACTGCCGCCTAAGAGGGGTGGAGAGTCACGGGAGAGTGGAGCATGAAGTGTCCAACCCGCTAATGTATTGAAATCCGAGCAAATGACAGTTTTGCATTTTCCAGTCGTGGTACAAATATCAAAATTGCCGCTCGTGAGGGACCAGAGCATGGTATCGGAATCAGCACCGGACACAAACCTTGACTTTTAAATTTCGTGCCATTCTCTGCCCGATCACGATTCGTGTTTTTGATGTCACAAATGGAGAATTCAGCACCTTATTGTTCCTCATTCACAAGGCACAGATTACGAGGACTTTAAACTTCAATGCACAAATTACCTTATTTGTACAAAGGCTAATGCCTATGTCTCCATTCCCTTTAACCTCTCTCTCTGTCTCTCAAAGTGAGGAGGACACTTGCCACAGAGTCCATGGCAGGAACCTGAACTTGAAGTCTTTTAACACGGGGAGGCTATTGTGTTGCAGCTATCACATGGTTCCAGCTGACCATAGGTGTTTTGGAAGGATTTAAGAGTTTAAAGATCGACTTGTTTGGTCATGTTATGAGTGCCCCACCTGTAGCATCAAGTCCTGGGGTGGAAATCGAAGATAGAACTTCAGGATTAGAGGTAGGAATGCTACCCATTACACACAAGGACTTTCTTCTGCCCACAGCTCCTGGTCCATTGCCCAGGTTCCCTCCCCACCCCACTGTTCAGCTCATCACCCCATTCCCAACAGTTTGTGCACCCTTAACAGTTCTCCAGTTCCCTTATATTTTTCAATTTTCCTCCATAGCTCCTACTCTTCCTGACAGTTCTTACCATTGTCACTCCCTGCCCTTCACCCCACCACTCTCCCCTCACCTCCTCCCCCTTGACACTCCACCCAAACCATTTCTCACTGAGATCGGCAAATCCCCAGTGCTCCCAGTCCCAAGACAGCCTTCCCTTGTGGTGTTGAGAATGAGGGAATGACCCCTCATCAGTATACTGACACACCTACTTGACTCTGGACTATGTACAACGATGAGACATCCAGTTGTATAAACAAACATTTAGCAAGAAGCAAGGACTTTGATTTACATTCATAACATTTTCTAATGAAAACACGATTCCAATTATCTAATTGCCCTAAATTAGTGCCCCTGGAGACACATTCTTCATTATTTAATGTGCAGTAGTATGCTCTCCCACACACCCTGAATAAAGCCAAAGGTGTTCCACTGCTTAATGCAATATAAATAGTACATGTGCAAGTATTTACTGTCCAGCATGTCATACATAATTAGATATTAATTTATTCCAGACACCTTCTTGCCATTGATTGTTTAATATGAAAATGTGTCATATTTAAAAAAAAGAAATAAACACAGCATTTTACTGTGTCCCTTCTCGTACAACTGAAAATAATTATTCTAACAGGAGCCACAATGTCTGCAGCCTCGCTACAATATATTAAACTGGCTGTACTAGCCAGCCCCTGGTACGATGGGCGGTGTTATATTTATAATACTGACATATTATTGTTCCTGTTACAGAGGAAAAGTTTTAAAGAAATCTACAAAGAGAAGCGGGAACAGTTGAATTTAGCACAGGGACTTGTAGAATAGAACATGAAAATAACAGACATCATCGCAAAATGAAAGCCACATCTCTGAATAACAAACCAAACACAAAGGGTCCTTCATAGAGCTCAGACGAGGTATCAAAGACAGAAAAGCGTTTTATGCCACTTAAGTGGATTCCTGGAATAGAAATGCGAGGAAGCAATGCTAATACTGCATAAAGGATTAATGAGACCACTGTTGGAACATCTAGTTGAGTTGACATCACTGCATAAAATATGTAAGCTGAGAAATCATTGTTGCTGACAGGAGCAGGGATGAATGCTCAACACGGGCTGATGATGTCCCTCTGTTGGATTGCCACAGGTTGTACTCTCATTAATGGCTAATTCCTTGCAAAAACAGAAGCTAGAGTAACATGACATTAAGTGTTGATCGCCTGGTGACGGCAGTAGTAATTTCGCGCGTGTCCAAAACTTGAAATGGGAAGGACAAATACTATTTCCGGCTTGCGGTCACTAAGCTATGAAGCAAGGCCTGGAACGTCAGTGGCAGGCTGGTGAAATTGGTAGTTTGGATTTAGTGGTAGCACCCTCACCTCTGGGTTATAAATTTGTGGATTCAAGCTCGAGGCCAGAGACACAAAGAGATAATTTATGCTGCCCTTTAGCTGAGGACTGCGGAAGCTAGCTTACTGCTGCTTGCACAGTTTGACTATGTTCTTTAGTTGGATGGATACAGTAGTGTTGAAGCTCGAAGTTGTCTCACCGTGACAGAGCCATCAATGTCCTGTAAAATGGTTGTGTCACCATTGCCAATGTCTTTGGAACCACATTGTTGAGATCAAATGGCAATTACTTCATTAAATGGCAATTGCATTGTTAACAGGTGACAGGTATTGGTCTACCTATGAATAGCTTTTCCCCGGTAGGTACCATGGGGGCCGAGATCTTTTACTAACCCCTTTTAAGACCAAGAAGCCAGCGGTAGGAAGAACATGGATTTTAATTAAGGTGACATAAAGTCTGCCATGGCAGTGACTATTGACAATCACAGTCATCACTGAGACAACCAACATACTGGTCCCTGCTCAGGTTGGCTTTTATGTTCAATTTAGTGAGCCCCCTACTTAGGAAGCTCATATTCCACGAGCCCCACGGGGCGATCAATTACACTTTCCCCGTGGGCCTCTTAGGGTTATTACACTCTTCTCTCTCCGCAGTCCAAAGGTTCTCCCTCTGCAACCATCTGAGGCGGCCTTCCGCGCCGCTTAGCACTTGACTGTGCTACCATAAGTGGTGGGCCTGGGTAAGGTGGCATGTAATGGTTGGTAAACCACCATTTTCTAGATGATCACTGGAGGGTTATTGCCAGGATTTCAGCCCCAGACATGGCATCGTCCGTCTGTGCGGCTGCCTCGGTGTCCATCTCTGAGCCAGACTCACCTTTGTCTTGATGGTCTGGGCATTGGGTCAGGGTGGGCCGCATGCCTTGGCCAAGTAGTGGTTCCTGGGTATGTGTAGGCATCGACGTCACTGGTTGGGGGTCCTCTCGTGAGGACTCTCGCTTCTTCAGATAGTCCACATGTTCATGCAGGGTCTCCCTTGGACCTTAAACCTGCATGAGACAAGCCCTGTTTACTTCAATATAATCCCTGGGAACGAGGGTAAAAATTTTGCCCTGGCATCCTGTCGACTTTTGATACTTTTGCTGCGAGGCTTGCTGCAGATCCACTTTCCTGCCCACAATTGCAAAAGCCAAGGTTCGGAGGTGTCAGCCCATCAGCAGCTCTGCTGGTGCCACCCCTGTTGTAAAATGTGGTTTGGTCCTGTAATTGAAAAGGAATCTCACCAATTGCATGTCCAAGGAGTACGTGGTCTGTTTCCGCATGCCTCTCTTAAATGTTTGGACTGCCCGTTTGGCAGTGTCTGGTGGTTACGGGGCAATTCGGATGTGTCTGATTCTGTTCATATGGGTGAATATGGAGAACGCCCCGCTCGTGAATGGGGTCCCGTTATCAGTGACCAGCAGTTTGGGAATCCAGCGGATGCTGAATGAACACCTTCATTTCTCGATGGTGGCCTTCGGTGTGGTGGAGGCCATTCTATACGCATCGAGCCACTTAGAATAGGCATCCACAAGGAATACAAACATGGGGCGGGATTCTCCGTTCTGCCAAATGGGATTTCCCTTTGTGGACAGCCCCAAGCTGTCGGGAAATCCCCCGGCGCATCGGAGAATCCCGACAGCAGATAATCCAGCCCATGAACTCCATAAAAGGCCCAGCAAAATCCGCATTCAGCCTGACCCTGGCCATTCCCAGGGGTGAAGGGAGGTCAAAGGTGGGAACTTCTGGTGCTCTTAACAGTGACCCCTGGCCACCAGACGTAACTTTGTGTCATCATCTTCATTTCCAAAGTACCTGGGTGACTGTTGTGTAAGTCCTGCGCGATAATTTCTGGCCTGGAAGTGGGATGATCATGCATGCTCCCTGAAAGACGATGCTGTCTTCGACACTCAATTCCTGCTGCTTTTGGACATAGGGCTGCAGGGCTGCTGAGGGATTCCCCTGTAATGCACCAGGCAGTAACATGTGTCAGAACTTTGCCAATTTGGGTGCAAGTTGCCTTTATATACCCTATACTATACGCTTTGGTGTATCACAGCCTTTTATTTTCTTTTTTTAAAATATAGATTTAGTGGGCCCAATTCATTTTTTCCAATTAAGGGGCAATTTAGTGTGGCCAATCCACCTAGCCTGCACATCTTTGGGGTTTTTTTTTCATAGAATTTACAGTGTAGAAGAAGGCCATTCGGCCCATCGAGTCTGCACCGGCTCTTGGAAAGAGCACCCTACCCAAGCCCATACCTCCACCCTATCCCCATAACCCAGCAACCCCACCTAACACTAAGGGCAATTTGGACCCTGAGGGCAATTTAGCATGGCCAATTCACCTAATCTGCACATCTTTGGACTGTGGGAGGAAACCGGAGCACCCGGAGGAAACCCACGCACACACGGGGAGAACTTGCAGACTCCACACAGACAGTGACCCAAGCCGGGATTCGAACCTGGGACCCTGGAGCTGTGAAGCATTTGTGCTAACCACTATGCTACCATGCTGCCTCATGCTACCGGGTTGCAGGGGCAAAACCCCGCAAACACGGGGAGAATGTGCAAACTCTACACGGACAATGACCCAGAGCCGGGATCGAACCTGCGGCCTCGGCGCCATGAAGCAACAGGGCTAACCCACTGTGCCATCGTGCTGCCCCCATGGTATGTCACACTTGTGTCTCTTCAGGCGGGCGCCTATCTGGGAGAGTAGTCTGAGGATCTCCTTTAGAGATTATCCATGTGCTCCTTTTTGGTGGCTCCCTTAATGAGAATGTCCTTTACCTACACCGCCACCTTAGGTAGCCCTAGGAGTATGCCTTCCATCACCCTTTGAAAGATTGGAAGGGCTGAAGTGACCCCGAAAGGGAGGTGAGTGTTTTCAAAAAGCCCCCTGTGGATGTTTATAGTCACATACGTCTGAGATGCGGTGTCCAGATATGCATGGCTCATATCAAGTTTGGTGAATGAATATCCTCCGGCCAGTTCTGCATACAAATGCTCCACATGAGGCATAGGGTAATGGTCCACGTGGGATGCCCTGTTCACAATTAGTTTGCAGTCCCTGCAGAGGTGGACAGACTCATCTGGCTTCTTCACCAGGACCACGAATGCGACTCACTCCACAAATCACACAGGGTGTATGATGCCCAAACTTTCCAGGCACCAAAACTCAACATCAACCTTGGCAGAAAGGCATAAGGAACAGGCCGTGCCCTGGGGTACCTGGGCTGAGCATTTGGGTCCACATAGATGTGTGTTTTGGCTCTCTTTACCTTGTCCAGGCCCTCCTGGAATACCGCTGGATAGTCATCCAGTGCTCATCTGGAAGATCTGCAACCAATCGAAGCTGAGGACTCGTAGCAAATCACATCCCAGCAAGTTAGGTCCCGGCGCCTGCACCATGACCAAAGGTATCCTGACAGTTTGTTGCTGGTGGGTTACTGGGGTCATGGTAGTTCCTATCGTGCTCAGTGCTTCACCAGTGAAAGTTGCCAATCTGGTCTTGGTATCTCGCAGGCTTGGTGGCTGGATTCCTGTGGAAGGTCTGCTGCCCCTCTGTCTATCTCCATCACTAGGGGGTAAACATTCACCTGCAGTGTGACCTGCATCAGCGGCGCCTGTGGGGCTGTGATGCAGTTCATTTGCATCAGGTTGTCCTCCTCGGATGGGGCCAGATGTAAGGCTCTGGCTTGGAGAGATCTCACCATCTGTTCAGGACGGTGGGCTCACTGCCGAATCTGGCGACCTTGATTACATGTGTTTCATGCTCACATGCCTAGCTACATTGCCGGAATTACTCCTTGTCCTCGAGGGAGGTTTCCTGCTGGCCTGTGGCAGCTCCAGAATATTGCAGTGTTGTATCTTTGGAGGTGACCTGGCCATTCGGGCACTACGCTGGTATGCCAGTTGAGTCAAGTATGGAGGTCGAACACCTCTACAGACACTGTAGTCCATGGAACCTTGGAGTTCTGCACCCCTTTCTCCACATTTCTACGGGACAGCGCTAGCTCAATGGCGCTTTTTAAATCTAATGTAGGCTCTGCCGAAAGCTTCGTCCGTGTGGCTGTGTTGTTGATCCCGCACACTAGCCGATCCCTCAGCATCTCAGATAGAGGTGGCCCGAACTCGTAATGTTCAGTCAGCCGCCGGAGCCGGGGTAAGAAATCATCCGGAATTGATGCATCTGTGTTGAACTGTTATCGTTGCATGATAACTGATGGTTTGGGGTCATAATGGTTCGACACAACTGCAACTAATTCATCAAACTATTTTGAATCCAAAGCAGCCGGGTACATTGCTTGAGGGCCCCCACAAGCTGTCAGGAGGATTACCTTTTGTCAATCCTCTCCCAAGTTGCCATTGGCCTGGAAAAAATACCTCTGCTCTGTTTCCTGAGCCCAAACTTCCAGGCCTGCGTCAAAGGTCTCGAAAAGCAGCATTTTTCAAAGCTAGTGCTGCACATGCTGCTGCCCAGCAATCTTCCGGTGCGACTGGGGTTGACTGCAGTGTTGTATCTGAAGTAGAGAATAGATTTTCCTTTTTCATCATCACCAGCTTTATCGCCATGACGTCTAGAATTTAATTAAGTTAACATGAAGTCTGCCTATTGCAGTGAACTATTTACACTACACAGTCCCATTGGGACAACCAAATTGCTGGTCCCCATTCAGGCCGGCCTTTCTACTGGATCTTACGAACCCCAGCTGGATGGGTCTTCCTCTCCTCCTCCCCCCCCCCCCCCCCCCCCCCCCCAGCAGGGAAACTCTTATTCTACTAGCCACAAGGGAGATCAATTATGTTTTCCCCATGGGCCTCCCAGGGGTTATTACACTCCTTTAATTACATTTTGGTTTGATTGTTTGTTTCCTTTGTGATGCATTTTTGTTGGATTCAAGATCCCTTTATGGAGTTGCTCTTTTTGACTTGTCCCTCAGTTTGATTTAGTTTAATTGGTTATATGCAAAATAGTACAAAAGGCTTTTGTCCGTGGTGACTGGTGTGTTTTAATGACCCCGATAAGGGCAGCAAGGTTGCACAGTGGTCAGCACTGTTACTTCACAGCTCCAGGGTCCCAGGTTCGATTCCCAGCTTGGGTCACTGTCTGTGTGGAGTCTGCATGTTCTCCCCGTGTGTGCGTGGGTTTCTCCGGATGCTCCGGTTTCCTCCCACAAGACCCAAAAGACGTGCTGCTAGGTAATTTGGAGATTCTGAATTCTCCCTGCGTCACTCGGGACTTTTCACAGTAACTTCATTGCAGCGTTGATGTAAGCCAACTTGTGACAATAAAGATTATTATTATTCTCATCACATTTTACTTTAATATTTGTAAGTCTCCATTTGATTTTATCTTTTGTTGCAGTTTCTCTGAAAGGGCATCCCCTTTAATTTTGTTGATTTGATCTTTTGTTAATTTGTCCCCCTTATTGATTTATTTAAGTACTATAAATGGGGACTGGGGACAGCTGGAACACAGCTGGGTTAATTTGATTTAGTTTACTTGGTTTCAACACAAATACTGTGCGAGGAGGAACTGGCAGAGTCTGTGACTTAACTGTTTTTGGCAGAACCTGTTTTCAGGCATAGACTAGCTTCAGACACATTCTTCCTTAGCATACAGTTATTGGAAATAACAAGCATCCCTGTGCCCCTGAGTGACACCAACGGTTCATCTTCTCAAGTTGGTGGTCTTTCTGAACTTGAAGAGCTGGCTAAGGGTTGAGAAAGTCTAAATAGCATCAGTGTAAACCACCCCCCGCCTCGCCTCGCCTTTCTTAGATTCTTAACTTCCTGGCTCCGGTTTGTGCAGGTTGGAGCAACATGAGCAGGCACATCCGAGAAAAATCTCCTCCAGTAATACCACAAAACGCAAAGGATGTGTGGAAAATTCTATGTCAGGTGACCCAAACCGGCCTCGGAAATAACATTGACCACACGTACATTAACTGTTAATCCCAATATCTTCAACGTGGTTCGATCTCGGCTTTGAAAGTGTGCAGAGATAATGCACCTATCGTCTAACATTTCAGAAGCTCACATTCATGGAGGGTAAAGGAAAACTTCCTAACATCTTCCCTGTTTGTAGTTTTGCGTTGTTTAAACCCATATCCCCCTGCACTTGAAATCTGAAACTGAAATAATCTAAAACTAAGCACTCAATCCAGCCCAGTCTAAGTCTACACTGTCAACTTCTCTGAATAACAAACTGAAGTAACTGGACAAATTAGTTAAGAAGGAGGAATGCGAAATGTTGGATGGGATAAACACAGTGATAAAAGAAACGTTAAGGTGTTTAGCATCCGGTAACATGGATAGATCCCGAGGTGCAGATGAAATGTATCCCAGTCAGCCACAGAAAGTAATGGAATAGCAGAAGTTCTGACCATCCTCTCTGGCTGCACGCATTATGTTGAAGGTTTAGAGGACAACTAACATTGTACCGTTGTACCATTGAACTCAGGTTGTGGGAGAAGATCTGGTTAGGGACCACTAACGTTTCATTTAAAATAGACAAAGGGTGAGATTCAAATCGCTTTACTAAGTAATTAAAGCCACAAAAATAAACTTTACTACACAAGTTCTGCTCCAAAGGGGCACCCATACCTCTGCAGCCCACACCTTGAGTCACCAACATCAGCTGCCCTCAGATCTTCAGGCTCCTCTCAAGTCCACTTCACTTAAAGTCTGCTCCCCACAGCTCTTTCTTTAACTTGGAGCCATTCTGCTCCCTTCTTTTAATCCGTTCCTGCCCCCTGCCTTTTGCCGCTGCCTCTGAGACACTTCTAGCAACCCCCTTCCTTTTCCCTTACCTTTGGGACATTTCCAAGGACCTCTTCCTTCCCTCCTCCCTGGTCACTTGCCTTCGGGATACTTGCTTACTGTGGCGCTCCACACCCGGTCATCGGACCCAGGTTTTGCACCTTTTTTTCTGTGTGCAGACACGCAGGGCCAGTCCTGGGTCTGAATAACATTTAAAAAGTAGCACTGTGCATGTGCGGCCAATTCCCAGCAGGTGCACATAAGGGAGGCCCAAGGTTCATTGGGAATCAGAGTTCCTGACCTCCAAACTTCAGACAAAGGTAAGTTTGTGTTTCTGAACAATATATATCATCCTTTTGAAAGGCACAAATTAATCAAGGATACTGTGTGTTAAGGGAAATTTGTGTCTGATGAGAGCGATTGAATATTTTGGTGAGGTAACAAGGAGGGCCGATGAGGGGAGCACATTTAGTACAGTCGGCATGGATTTCAGCAAGGATTTTAACAATGTCCCATCTGGCAAACTGGTCAGTAAATTAAAAACTCCTGGAATCCAAGGGAAAGTGGAGACTTGGATCCAAAGTTGGCTCAGTAACAGGAAGCAAAGGATGATGATGGACAGGTGTTTTAGTGACTGGATGGTTGTTTCCAGTGGGGTCCCATGGGGCTCAGTACTCAATCCTTTGCTGTTCGTGGTATATCAATCATTCAGATGTAATGGGGATGATTAAAAAGTTTGCAGATTACCTGAAAATTAGGCATGCAGCTAAAAGCGATGAAGAAAGCTAATGTAGACTGCAGAAAGATGTTTATGGACTGGTCAGGTGGGCAGCGAAATTGGCAAACACAATTCAGTCTGGAAATATGTGAGGGCAACCAAGTAAAGGGAATAAATATATAAATGGTAAGATACTGAGAATGCAGAGGAAAAGAGGGCCCATGGAGTGCATGGTCACATAATCATGAAGGACGGGTAGATAAGGGGGTCAAGAAGGCATTGGTATACATAGAAACATAGAACAGTACAGCACAGAACAGGCCCTCCGGCCCTCGATGTTGTGCCGAGCAATGATCACCCTACTCAAGCCCACATATCCACCCAAGACGAGTAACCCAACAACTCCCATTAACCTTATTTTTCTGGACACTAAGGGCAATTTAGCCTGGCCAATCCACCTAACCCGCACATCTTTGGACTGTGGGAGGAAACCGGAGCACCCGGAGGAAACCCATGCACACACGGGGAGGACGTGCAGACTCCACACAGACAGTGACCCAGCCGGGAATCGAACCTGGGACCCTGGAGCTGTGAAGCATTTATGCTAACCACCATGCTACCGTGCTGCCCCTGTTTCCTGTATACTTTCCTGTTTTGGTCAAAGTCTAGAGTATAACAGCAGGGATGTTATGTCAGAATGATATAAAGCACTAGTATACAGTTCTGGTCACCATATTATAGGAAGAATATGATTGCACTCGAGAGAATATTTATGAGGATGTTGCCTGGATTGGGTAATTCTAGCTATGGGGAAAGATTGGATAGGCTGAGGTTGTTCACTTTGGAACAAACGTGCTGAGGGATATTTAATTGAAGAATATAAAATTATTAGGGGTTTAGAGAGAGTGGACAGAAAGGATCTATTCCCTGAGTAGAGAGATCAATAGCCAGGCAACAAAGATTTAAAATCTTGACAGTAGAATTATAGAAGGGGTTTAGGTGTCTTCACCAGAAGGTGGTGGGGGTGTGGAACCCATTGACTGAAAGAGTGGCACAGGCAAAAACACTTATCACATTTAAAAATACATGAATACGCACTTGATGTTCCCTAATCTACATGGTTATGGGCCAAGAATTGGAAAGTGGGATCGCTAATGATGGACCCAATGAAATTCTCTATCCTCCAATATTTCCAGGTTGCTATTTTTAATTGCTATTTGAAATTGGAACCATTTCCCGTAGGCCAGTCAATGCGCCAAGCATCTCAACACCTAAGCTCGTCTCAGAATGCCTCACAGCCAACCAAATACTTATGAAAGGTAGTCAATGTCCCAGTTCAAGAAATGAGGCAGTCAAGGTGCACACAGCCAAAAACAGCAATGTGATAAATCACCAGATAATCTTTTTTAGGGATGATGATTTGCGAGATCTATATTGGCTGGGTCACCAACTCGGTTTACCACCCCCCCCCTCCCCCACACAAACACACTACTTCTGACTGTGCAGCACTTCCTCAGTATTAGCGCTGAAGAACTAGCCACAATTATGTGGTCAAGTCTCTGGAATGAACTCATAACCACCTCTCAATCCGACACAAAAGTGTTACCCACTCAGCCATTGGCGAGTTTTCAGTGACAAGTCGCAGTCATTTACCCCGCTATGGGCTTGGTACCAAATGACTCTGGCCACTGTATATCTCGCAGGCCTAAAACAAACTTCCTCACTTCAAAAACACAAATTAAACTCAGTCCGGAAATCCCATTTTGCCTCAAAGGTTTCAATGAATAGTTTTTACCAAATCTTTCTATGATTTTGAATGGTTTTATTTTCCCAAGTAGCGGCATCTTTAATTAAATCTGTACCTTTTTCCTTCAGACTTTGAGTGATTACTCTGCTCCCCCTCTAACTCTGTTCTGCGGGCTTTCAACGACTGATCCGGTTTGTCCTCATCGCCAGTGTAATCATTCCAGGCGACTCGGTGTGGCAAGCAACGTTCTGGGATCACATTTGAGGAACGGTGGCACAGTTATTGGCACAGCTGCCTCACAGCGCCAGGGTCCCAGGTTCAATTCCAGCCTTGGCTGAATGTGTAAGGTTTGCACAATCTCCCCGTGTCTGCGTGGGTTTCCTCCGGATGCTCTGGTTTCCTCCCACAGTCCAAAGATGAGCATGTTAGGTGGATTGGCCATGCTAAATTGCCCCTTAAAGTCCAAAGATGTGCAGATTAGGGCGGGGGACTGGACCAAGGAAGGATGCTCTTTTGGAGGGTCGGTGCAAACTCGATGGGCTGAATGGCCTCCTTCTGCACTGTAGATTCTATGAGTCTATGTGCACTAAGCAGTTTAACAGCACAACTATACTAGCCCACTCCAACAATGCCCTGGCTCCAACTGCCACCCTCAGCCCAGTGTTCACGCGCTCGCTTACCAACAATTCTGACCTGGCCACATGGCCTGCAAAGGCTCGCCTATCAAAGGGGCCTCACCATCACAGATTTGCTATTTAGTTGCCATCTGTTGTCATGGTAATTATTTCTAGATGTTCAGCATTAATTGTACAAAATGTGGAAAAATACTGATGAATAGCTTCAGAACTGCTGTCAACTATAAAGAGCAAGGAGCATTAGCCCTGAATAGAAACCAATAGAAAGGATCATTGATCGGGACAAAAGAATGACTTAAATTCCTTTCAATTGCGATGAAGTTAAGAGATTCCCTGCTGTTCTGGGATCTCATTTGCAAATCCATTTCTTCTTCTTTGAAAACTAAAATTCAATGACCTCACTTGTGAAAAATGGAAAGAGTTAGTTAAAGGGGTGTGCAGTAGGTCATGGTCTTGTCTTGATGTGGGCTACTTAAGATTGCATTGGGTTTATTACCATTGGGTTTATTGTAATCTTTGAAGGGCAAACTGAGCTCTGGTGGTGCAATGCTTATTAGAAGGGATAGTTTCTCAGTTAATCATTTCCGTGGAAATGTTGGTTTTTGGTGCACTTTCCAAAATTTTGAAGTATATTCTGATTTCGAGCCATCAAATTCATAGAATACCTACAGTGCAAAAGGAAGCCATTCAGCCCATCGAGTTTGCACCAACCCTTCGAAAGACCACCCTACCTAGGCCTAATCCTCCACCCTATTCCTGAAACTCCAACCAAAGGGGCAATTTCACATGGCCAATCCACCTAACCTGCACATCTTTGGACTGTGGGAGGAAACCGGAGCACCCAGAGGAAACCCACGCAGACACAGGGAGAATGTGCAAACTCCGCATAGTCACCCGAGGTCAATCAAACCCAGGTCCCTGACGCTGGGGGACTGCAGTGCAAAGCACTGGCCACCGTGCCGCCTTGTTGTCTGTAAAGACTTTTTAAAAATAAGACTTATTGACAAGAGAGTAGATATTAATAGTAGCAAGACTTGGCTCAACATCATGGTAAGATACTCTGGTGCCAATTTTACATCTTCAGATATTTTCAAGTGGCATCAGGAAGAGTTGATGGATTGGCAAATTTTAACATAATTAAATTGGAAGCATCCAGCTCATGACCTGATGATAAACAAAGCTGTCTCACGGCTAGTGGGCATTTATCATTTTGTTTTATGTCCTATGACTCAGTTTGTAATCACAGGTACACAAAAAGTAGGAGCAAGGATAGACCCCACGGCCTGTCAAACCTGGTTCACCATTCAACACAATCATGGCTGATATGGGTTTCATCTCTACTTTCCCCTCTGCTCCCCATATCCCTTAATTCCCATATAGTCCAAAAATCTGCCTCTCCCAACCTTAAATGTATTCAACCGATTAAAGATCTACAACTATCTGGGGGAGAGAATTTCAAAGATTCACAACCCTTCGAGTGAAGAAATTTCTGCACATCTCATCTCATCCAAAATGATCGGCCCCTTATTCTGAGAGTGTGCCCCCCATGTTTGAGATTCGCCAGCCAGTGGAAAGAGCCAATTAGGGGAGATGACATCCTAAAATGATTATGAGTAATGGGGGGCTGGATTCTCCGCTTCCCGATGCCGAAACCGCATTCGGCGATGGGGCGGAGAATCCGTTTGGGCGCCGAAAGCGGGAGCGCCGCCGGTTTTTAAATTCTCCACCCACCCCCCCCCCGAAAATCGGCATACTCGTGGAGTACGCCGCGCCGAGTTTCCACAGCCTCTGGTCATTGCCTGAGGCCCACCCGTGATGCTCCTGCCGAATTCCCGACGGCGTGGGACTCGTGTGGTCTCACCATCCGGGATCCTCGATTGGTGGCTGCGGACTCAGACCGGGGCCGCCACAGTCGGGGAAGGGCCGATCGGCGGGCAGGGGGGGGTCTTTATTCGGGTTGGGGGCAATGTGGGCGGGCAGTCCGGGGCGCTTGAGTAGCCGATGCGGGGCACTACTTTGCCGGCCTGAGTTCGCCATGGAGCACGGTGCAGCCACTGCAAGCTGCCGCCGTGCGCATGCGTGGAATCTGACCCAGAAGTTCTGGCGGCCGTATCGATGCTAGAGCTGTGAGATCTATGACGCTGCCTGCTGGCCCCCAGCAAAAGGGGGAATCTCTGGCCTTTTGATACCTTTTTCCTGGCGTAAAAGATGACAATTTTCACGACGCCGTGGGGGCTTAGTCCCAAAGCGGGAGAATCCAGCCCAGGGATTTACAAGTCTCCAACAAAAACCTGTGAGAGATTTTCAGCTTCAGTGTTGATGATAATGATTGGCTTAGGTTTGACATTACAAGAATTGGAGAAGATATAAACAGTGCCCAATTTCAAGAGGATCATCTTTATTTGTTTGGGAGATTTTGTCAGCGAGGACCTCCAAATGGACTAGGCCATTCAGCCCATCAGGCCTGCTCAGCCATTAGATCAGGGCTGATCATGTAACTCATCATCGCTTTCCCTCACTATTTCCATATGCCTGAATGTCTATTCATCTCCATAATTATATCAATTACTGTCTTGAACATGGTTAACGATTGAACTTCCACAGCCCTCTGGGTAGAGAAACACACAGATTGCCCACCCTCTGAATGAATAAATTCCTCTTCATCTCAGTTTTGAACTATTTGGATGTCACTCATTCCATTTCAGCCTCCTGTCTTTGAGCTTGCAGCGTAACTCCTCTCTGAACAGGCTATCCACAGAACACAGATAAACTATGGTGACTCCAGGCCGCCATTTGAGTTCCGAAATTCAGAGCTCAAGTTTCTGCCACTGATGACAATTTCTGCACATGTGGCCATCTGGGTCAGGGTTTTTCAAAGTGCAGGTGGTAACCTTTGGGTGGGCTGTGGCATGTGTCAAGAGGATCGCAGAACGATCAGACGCGCGTTTCCACTGTGGTCCCGATCAGCGGAGTAGCACCCAACGATCACTACCTGCTTTTACATCGGGAATTGCAGCTGCTGCTGCATTTTAAATTAAAATAAATGAGACTGTGTGCAGTCTTACGGCCAGAAGGGGCAGCAGAGAGCAGGTCACATATCCTGCGCATACACTTAACGTCAAGCGCCTTCCACGTGCTTTTGGTGCCAAATCACAAAGTGATTTTGCTTCCATTTATCGGCTTCTGGCAAGAGGACTGTGAGGATGAATCATTTTCTTAAAAGTAAGAGAAGGCCAGGGACTCAAATAGGCAGTGTACCTATTTTACAGGATCTCACAACAGAATTTTCTGGAGAGAGCTACTCAGAAGAGTCCAAGGCAGGACAGAGCAGTACTATTTTTGTGCAGAGCTTCAGGAAGAAACTTAACTTGGGAACAAGGCAATATAAAAATGATTTCTTGAGGTATGGCTTTGTCAATTGTGCCAGTGCAAATATGGATGCAAAGCCCATGTATGTTATGTGCAGGGAAGTAATAGCAAATGAGAGAAGTTTCAGATTTTGAAAGAGAAGTGGTGGGTGAAAAATTCCATTTGTGGTTGAAACCCCAGAGTCAGTTATTAATTTAAAGCTGACTCCAGATTAAAAGACTATGCTGCTGACCTATGATATTACACTAAAAGCATGCCAAAAACCCAAATGGCCGACTTCTGCTCTTACGTCTTACGGTCTTATAGAAGCTTATTATCTAAATGATCAGTGGTTGCAGAGCTCTGATATTCAGGGGGGTCTGGGTGCATGAATCACACAAGGCTAGTATACAGGTACAGCAAGTAATTAAGAAAGCTAATAGAATGTGAGAGTCATAGAGTTTTACAGCTACAGAAAGAGGCCCTTTGGCCCATCATGCTCACATCAGCCATCAAACACCTATCTATTTTAATCCTATTTTCCAGCATTTGGTCTGTAGACTTTGTATGTTGTTACATTTCAAGTGTTCATCTAAATGCTTGTTAAATGTTGTGAGGGTTCCCACCTCTATCAGCCTTTCAGCCAGTGAATTCCAGATTCCCACTATCCCCTGGGTGAAAACTAATCCCCTCTGCACTTCCTGACCTTTATCTTATATATATTTGCTCTGGTTATTGACCCCACAACTAAAGGGAAAAGTGCCTTCATATTCACCCTACCTTTGATCTCATAATTTTATCCACCTCAATCAGGACCCCCCCCAGCCTCTCTGCTTAAGGTAAACAACTCCAGCCTACCTAACCAGCCTCTCTGCTGAAATGCTCCAGCCCAGGCAACATCCTGGTGAATCTCCTCTGCACCCTCTCTCGTGCAATCACATCCTTCCGATAGTGTGGCGACCAGAACTGCACACAGCACTCAAGCTGTGGCCTAACCTGTGTTTTATACAGCTCCATCATAACCGCACTGCTCTTATATTCTGTGCCTCATCTAATAAAGGCAAGTATCCCATATGCCTTCTTAGCCACAGGTCTACCTGTCCTGGGGCATTCAAGGATCTTTGGACGTGCACACCAAGGTTCCTCTCTGATCCTCTGTACTTCCTTGAGTCCTACCATTCATTGTGTATTCATTTGCCTTGTCAGTCCTCCCAAAATGCATCACCTCACACTTTTCAGGGTTAAATTCCATTTGCCACAGTTCTGCCCATCTAATCACCCTGTCTGTATTGTTTTGTAACCTAAGGCTTTCCTCCTCACTACTTACCACACCACCAATTTTTGTGTAATCTGCAAAATTACTGACCATACCTCCCACATTTATGTCTCGATCATTAATGTACACGACAAACAACCCTGCGGTGCACCATTGACACAGGTTTCCAGTCACAAAAACAGCCTTCGACCATCACTCTCTGCCTCCTGCCACAAAGCCAATTTTGGATCCAATTTGCCAAATTGCCCTGGATCCCATGGGTTCTTATCTTCTTGCTCAATCTCCCATGCGAGATCTTATCAAAAGCCTTACTGAAGTCCATGTAGACGGCCCTCATCCACACGCCGAGTCACCTCCTCAAAAAATTTAATCAAATTTGTTGGACATGATCTCATCCTAACAAGCTAACGATCCTTGATTAATCCTTGCTTCTCCAAGTGGGGATTGTGGGGGAATAGATTACAAAAGTAAGGATGTTATGCTTCAGTTGTCCATTAATGAGACCACATCTGGAGTGCCGTGTATAATATTAGTATCCTTATTTAAAGAAAGATGCAAATGCTTTAGAAGCAGTTCAGTGGTTTACTAGACTAATACCAGGAAAAAGTGTGCTGTCTTATGAGGAAAGGCTGGAGAGGTTAGGTTTGTATCCACTCGAGTTTAGAAGAGTCAGAGATGACTTGATCAAAACCTTTAAGATCTTGTGGAGTATTGACAGGGTGGATAGGGAGAGGATGTTTTCTCTTGTCGGAGAATTTAGAACTTGGGGTCACTGTTTAAAAATGAAGGGTTGCTCATTTAAGACTGAGATGAGAATTTCTTTCTTCCAGAGGCTGCTGAGTGTCTGCACCTCTCTTCCTGAAAGGCAGTGGAAGCAGAATCTTTGAATATTTTTAAGGCTGAGCAAGATAGACTCTGGATTAACAAGGGGGTGAAATATTACCGGGGGTAGGCAGGAATATGGAGCTGAGGGAGCAGTCAGATCAGCCATGAATTTATTGAATCGAGGCTCGAGTGGGGGACTGGCCTAATTCTGCTCCGAATTGATACTTTTGTATAAAAGTTATTTCATCAACCCACAAAAAGTCAGACATGGTTTGAATCCAGTTGGGTTCCCATAGTAACACCTTTTATTTGGAAGAAGTGAGTGGCATAGTGGTGAGCACTGCTGCCTCACAGCTCCAGGGTCCCAGATTCAAATCCGGCCTCGGTTGACTGTGCGGAGTCTGCACTTTCTCCCCAAAGCTTGTCCATCACAAATGGGGCACAAATCAGGACTGTGATGGAACACTCCCCACTTGCCTGGGTGAGTGCAGCTCCAGCAATACTCAAGAGGCTCAACATCATCCAGGACAAAGCAACCCGTTTAATTGGCCCCTCTTCCACAAACATTAATTCCTTCCACCACCGAGGCACAGTAGCAGCCCTGTGTACCAAATATAAGATGCGCTGCAGGAACTCGCCAAGGTTCCTTAGGCAGAACCTTCCAAACCTATGACCGCTACCACCCAGAAGGGCAAGGAGAGCAGACGCATGGGAATGCCATCCCCTGGAAGTTCCCCTCCAAGTTACTCACCATCCTGACGTGGAAATATATCGCTGTTCCCTCACTGTCACTGGGTCAAAAACCTGGAACTCTCACACCCTAACAGCATTGTGAATGTACCAGCACCACAGAGATTGCAGCGGTTCAAGAAGGCAGCTCACCACTACCTTCTGAAGGGCAATTAGGGATGGGCAACAAATGCTGGTCCAGCCAGCGAAGCCCACATCCCGTAAAAATGAAGTTTAAAAAAAGTTATCGGACAAGGCATATTCAGCAAGCTTTGCAATTGGTCAAGCGTTAAAGTGCCTGGGGAGACTTTCCAATGAATGCAAGACCAAAGGTAGCACATGAATGGAGTATGTTTGCCTTCCACTACCAGAACAGGCCTGTCAGCTGCATTATGGAATATGATGGGAAGCTGGGCAATGGAATCTGACAGACAGCTCAAGGCCACTACAGTTGACGGACCAGACAACATGATCAACGAGAGCAAGTCTGAACAATTATTTCAGCTGATTTGTTTTCAGCCTTCATTTGGTCAATAGGTGTATTTTAAACACAATTAAAGATTCTTAGCTTACAAGCTCTAAATTCACTCCTGGTATGTAGAGAAATAATATTATTGATAAATGCCTTTTAAACATTGTTTTCCCACCAATTATGGAATGTTGATGGGGATATGGAAATATTAAGCAGTCATAAGGTTAGAAGCGAAGTAAATCTCACTTCACAATGCTCTGTCAAGCTCTGTGCATATTTGTTAAGAGATTAAAGATTCCTTTACTGCTAACCCACCAGGGTATTTTGATGTCTGACTGGATGTGTGTCGTATTATTCAGCGACACCACAAAGTCACTGGCAACACTTAAAATTGTTGCGTGTTGTGTTATTTTAATGAAAACATTAAACCAATTATGTTACGAGGGTTAACAACTCTATTAACATAACAGATGAGGGACACCCTCTGAATGTGTTCAACGTTCATTAGCTAGTATTGTGGTAATTTCTGAGTTTATACATTTTTATATTTGTCACTGGGATGTGGCCATCACTGGCTCGCCCAGTGTTTATTGCCCTTCAGAAGGTGGTAGTGAGCTGGCTTCTTGAACTGCTGCAGTCCACGTGGTGTAGATACACCCATGGTGCTGTTAGTGAGGGTGTTCCAGGATTTTGACCTGCAGCAGTGAAGAACTTGGAATGGAACATCCAGATGGCAGTGTTCCCATGCTGCTGCCGTCCATCTGGATGGTAGTGGTGCTGGTTTTGAAGGTGCTATTTAAGGAGCCTGGGTGAGTTGCTGCAGTGTGTCGTGTAGACGAGATACACGGTTGCCACTGTGTGTTGGTGGGGAGTGGGTATTGAAGGTGATGAATGAGTGCTGAGCAAGTGGGCTGCTTTGTTCTGGATTGTATTGAGCTTCTTGAGTGTTGTACCCATCCAGGCAAGTGGAGAGTATTCCATCACACTCCTGAATTGTGCCTTGTAGATGATGGACAGGATTTGAGGGGTCAGGAGGTGAGTTACTCTCCACAGAATTCCTAACCTCTGACCTACTCTTGTTGCCACAGTATGGTTGGTCCAGCTCAGTTTCTGGACCCAGAATGTTGATAGTGGGAGATTCAGCAATATCAAAGCTGGTAATGAACGTGTAGCCCTTGAAAATTGATGGGAATTGTCCCAGATTTATTTAACCAACTGCCAGCCGTGGCTCAATCACAGAGCACTTTCACCTCTGAGTCAGCTTGTTGAGAGTCAAGCCCTGCTCCACAGACTGGTGCTCTGATGCAATGCTACAATTGTGGCTGGTGGAAGGCTGCTGACTTTTACTGGGGCATGCTGTAGATGATCTTCCAGGACAACCTCTTGCAGTTCTGAGCCTTGAGTGTCCAATGTCAAACTTCACCACCTTCGCATGGGTAGCAGCAGACTGGGCTAGCTAGCTCAGGATGGCACAGCAAGGGCACTGGCAGAGTGGCAGTGATAGGGTGACGCATGCTGTTATCCTGCGAGAGGACACCAGATTCCTGCGCCACAGGGCACTGACACAGGCAAAGCCTCGGCAATCCCATGAATGTGCTGGAGGATGAATTGTGTCTAAGAGAGAATCAGACCATCATCCCTTGGCATTCAATGCCAATTACCATCACTGAATCCACCCACTATCAACATCCTGGGGGTAACCATTGACCAGAAACTGAACTGGACTAGCCAAATAAATATTGTGTCTACAGGTCAGAGGCCAGCAATCCTGAAAGCCCCAAAGAACACTGCTACCCACAGCCATGGTAACTGCAGTTTACGTCTGCATCGCACCATGTAGGACCTCCATGGTAAGAAACAGAGATTTCACCATCACAGTCAGAACATCCACTGCAGCACTGAGATGTTGACTGGTTTCTTAGCGATGCTGGGAATTCAGCCACCAGACACTGCATGATGGTTGAGTCCACAACTGCTGTAATGGAGATGACCACCACATCCAGACTGGGTGTGATGCCCTCAGACTAATCAAAGCCAGACTCCTTTCCATGCTCTTTGACTGTAACCACAGGCTTTCTGCCAATAAACCCCCACCTTTCTGTATGCACGCTTATCGGCCTTTTCCTCTGGGTCATCCGATAAACGTCCTCACCTGAATCCCCTACAGCAGAACCGGCCTCCAAGCTGACCCTCGCACACCCGCACACCACTGTCTCCATCTGGCCAAGTATCAGTCCACTTGTGCCCAGTGACATACCACATGCTGATTCCATCTCTACACTGTCCACTAAGACCTGTGCAACGCCAGTATCTAAGATGATGGCCGCTAAATCACTTTATCAGATAAAGTGACAGTGCACCTTCCTTTTAAGCAGGGTTGCCAACTGTGTTTAAGTGTTTTCCGGGAGGTTTCCCCGCATGACTTGTCCCCACCCTCCTGCCATTAGTCAGCCAACACATCCAATCCTAGTGATGCACTGTCAGCTACACCAACTGGAAAGCAAAAAGATTCATTGTCCAATTCGATAATGCTCAACTGTGAGCCAAACAGCCTTTCTCCCCCATTTCCAATATTTTTATATCTGATAAAGAAAATGGTAAAATAAAAAACAAACTTTTTAATGCCCTGGTGATTTTTCTCTTGGATTACACACAGCAGTGTTGTGGTGATTGATGAGTTACAGAAGGCAGAAATATACTGTCATCCTGCAGCAGACTCAGTAACAGCAATGTCAGTAAAGCCATCTATAGTCTCCTCCACGAGGATGGGGGCATGAAGCTTTGACTGTCCCCATAGGTTCTTTGCTGCTCCTTCCAGTTATGTGTCACCTTGCTCTGCAAGAGAGAAAGGAAAGAGTATCATTGAATGTGTTGCAATGTGAGAGGATGAGGTGCCTCTCCTGGCTGAGAAGCGGTAAGGTGTGGGTCTAAGGCTTGCAGCAGGACTGAGGGTCTAAGGGTGAGGTGGAGCATATGAACGTTAGACTTCAGTGCCGATTTCTTGAGGTTGGTGTGTGACGGGGTGTGTGGTGCATTGAGCAGTGTGTGAGGTTGGTGGTGTGGTGGGTACGACATGGCATCTGAAAATGTATCCACTGACCTTGACCACTTTTGTGAGGTCATTAAACTTTTTTCTGACACTGATGGATTGGGAAATGTTACTTAAAGGGATGACGGTGGATAGGCAATGGCAAGCATTCAAAGAGCGTATGGGTGAACTGCAACAATTGTTTGCTCTTGTCTGGCACAGACGTAAAATGGGAAAGGTGGCCACACCAGGACTTAAAAGGGAAATTAAAGGTAATATTAGATCCCAGAAAAAGTCATACAAATTGTCCAGAAAATAACAGACCTGAGGATCGGGAGCAGTTTAGGATTCAGCGAAGGAGGACCGAGCAATTGATTACAAAGGGGAAAATAGAGCATGAGAGTAAGCTTTCAGGAAACATAAAAACTGACTGTAATAGTTTCTATAGGTATGTGAAGAGAAAAAGACTGAAGACAAATGTAGTTCCCTTACAGTCAGAAATTGTAATTTATAATGGGGAACAAAGAAATGGCTGCCCAATTAAAGACATACTTTGGTTCTGTCTTCGAAAAGACACAGATAATGTGCCAGAAATGTTGGGGACACAAGTGAGAGGGAGGGAGGAATTGAAAGAAATAAGTATGAATAGGGATTTTTTTCTTTATGGGACGAGGGTGACGCAGGCTATGCCAGCATATATTGCCCATCCCTAATTGCCCTTGAGGGGGCAGTTAAGAGTCAACCACATTGCTGGGGTCTGGAGTGACATTTAGGCCAGACTGGGTAATGACGGCAGATTTCCTTCCCTGAAGGACATTAGTCCAGATGAGGTTTATATGACAATGGTGTCATGTCATCATTCCAGATTTTTATTGAATTCAAATTTCGCAATCTGAGTGTCGGGATTTGAACCTGCATCCCTGGAGCATTACCCTGGGTCTCTGGTTTACTAGTCCAGTGACAATACCACTACTCCACCACCGCCACATAATGGTGTTGGGGAAATTAATGGGATTTAAGGGCAATAAATCCCCAGGGCCTGATAATCTACATCTAGATTTACATCTAGATAGTCTAATCTACATTTAATTTTCATTTATGAAGATTCTGTAGAATTTGGAACAGTTCCTACAGATTGGAAAGTAGCTATCGTAACCCCACTATTTAAAAAGGGAGGTAGAGAGAAACCATTGAATTATAGACCAGTCAGTCTGAAATTGGTAATGAGGAAAAATTCTACCGTCCATTATCAAAGATATTATAGTAGTTGGAAAACAGTGGTAAAATTGGACAGAGTCAATATGGATTTACGAAAGGGAAATAATGCTTAACATATCAACTGGAATTCTTTGAGGATGTAACAAGTAGAGTTGATAAGGGGGAGCCAATGGATGTGGTTTATTTGGACTTTCATAAGGCTTTCAACAATGTCCCACATTAGAGATTAGCATGTGAAATTAAGGCGCATGGAATTAGGGGTAGTGATAGAGATGGATGAAAACAGGTGGGCAGACAGGAAGTAAAAAGTAGGAATAAATAGGTCTTTTTCCAAAAGACAGGCAATGACGAGCAGTGATCAGTGCTGGAACCCCAGCTATTCACAATATATGTTAATGATTCAGATGAGAGAACTAAATGCAATATCTCCAGATTTGCAGACAATGCAAAGCTGGGTGAGAGGGTGAGCTGTGAGGAGGATGCAGAGATGCTTCAGTGTGATTTGGACAAGTGGATAAATACATTGCAGATGCAGTATAACGTGGATAGATGTGAGTTTGTCCACTTTGGTAGTAAAAACAAGAAGACAGATTATTACCTGAATGGCTATAGATTGAGAAAGGAGAATGTGCAACGAGATCTAAGTGTCCTTGAATACCAGTCACTGAAGGCATGCAAGCAGGTACAGAAGGCAGTAAAGAAGGCAAAAGGTATGTTTGGCCTTCGTAGTGAGGGGATTTGAGTACAGGAGCAGGGATGACTTGCTTCAATTATACAGGGCCTTGGTGAGGCCACACCTGGAATAGTGTGTGCAGTGTTGGTTTCCTTATTGAGGAAGGATCTAAGAGAGTGCAGTGAAGGTTTACCAGACTGATTCCAGGGATGGCTGATGAACGCATGAGGAGAGTTGAATTGGTTAGGATTATTCGCTGGAGTTCAGATGAATGAGGAGGAATCTCATAAAAACGTATAACATTTTAACAGGACTAGACAGGGTTGATGCAGGAAGGATGTTCCTGATGGAGGGGCTGTCCAGAACCAGGGGTCACATTATGAGGATACAGGTTCAAGAAGGAGTTAGATACAGCTCTTCGGGCGAAAGGGATGAAAGGATATGGAAGGAAATCATGAACAGGTTACTTACATAGAAACATACATGGAATATAGAAGCAGGAGGAAGACATTCAGCCTTTGAGCCTGTTTTGCCTTTCATTATGATCACAGCTGATCATCAAGTTCAACAAATATCCCTTGACCCTTTAGGCCCAAGAGCTATATGGAATATCTTCTTCAAATTACACGGCATCTTAGCCTCAACTGCAATTTGTGATAGTAAATTCCACAGATTCACCACCCTCTGGGTGAAGAAAGTTTTCCTCACCTCAGTCCTAAAAGGTTTACCCCTTATCCTCAAACTATGACCCCTACTTCTGGACTCCCCCACCGTCGGGAGCATCTTTCTGAATCCTGTTAGAATTTTATACGTTTCTATGAGATCTCCTCTCACTCTTCTGAACACCAATGAATATAATCCTAACTAATTTAGTTGGGAAGCCGGTTTAGCTCAGTTGGCTAGATAGCTGGTTTGTGATGCAGAGCATGGTCAGTAACGCGTGTCCAATTCCCGTACCGGCTGAGGTTATTCATGAATGCCCCGCCTTCTCAACCTTGCCCCTCACCTCAGGTGTGGTGATTCTCAGGTTAAATCACCACCAGTCAGCTCTCCCCCTCAAAGAGGAAAGCAGCCTATGGTCATCTGGGACTATGGTGACTTTACGTTACGTATGTCTCGCCTCATATGACAGTCCCACCATCCCAGCTGGAAAACCTTTGCTGCATTCCCTCCATAGAAATAACATCCTTCCTCAGATAAGGATACCAAAACCGCACCCAATACTCCAGGTGTAACCTCACCAATACTCTATACAATTGTAGTAAAAAAATCCCTATTCCTATAATCAAATTCTCTTGCTATGAAGGCCAACATACCAGTTGCCTTCTTTACTGCCTCCTGTACCGAGTTGGATATACTGAGATGATCAGGCATGAGCATAATGAATGGGGAGCAGGCTCGAAGGGCCAAATGGCCTACTCCTGTTCCTTTTTTTATGTTTCTATATATTCAAGTCCTCGGAGTCAGACCCCTGGCATTGGTCTCTGTAGCATTTTGCTTCCATTTCATTTTAACCATGTGTCTGATGAGGGGAGTGGTAGCGGAGGGCAAGGAGTCTCCTGGCCCACTGTGGAAAGGTAATCTCTCTCTCTTCTTTCCCACCTTCCGCAGTAAGGCCTCAGTCGCTGTGTCAGAGAATCCAGGCTCCCTGCTGAAAGTGCAGCCTGTGAGCAGCACATTTCCTACTGAGCTGCACATCATAGTCGAACTTGATGTGTGCTGTTTGTATCATTAATTGTGGATTGTAATTCCCACATCCGATGATAGGTCAGATACAATTTTTCACCTCGGAATCTTTTATGAAAAAATACTTTTTGTCAAACCAAATTTTCAATATTACAAAAATAACCCCAACACCACACAACCCATCCCAACCCAGTTTTATACCAAAACTACCCCCTCACCCTACAAAGCATCCCCAAATAGACCGACCAACCTCGCCCCCCACCTCTCCCCCCCCAACAATTGACGGTAACTAGATCCCTGAAAAATGCAATGAACAGCTGCCACCTTGAGTAAAACCTGTCCACCACCCTCTCATCGCACACTTGATCTTCTCAAGCTACAGAAATTCCATCAAGTCCCCTCACCAGGGCATAGCTTTAGGCACCAGAGACCTCCGTCCAAACAAGACTCGCCTCCAGGCTGTTAGTGAGTTGAAGGCCAAAACATCTGCTTCGTGCCCTTCGAGCCCGACACTCCAAAAATGGCCCCCAATGGACACGGTTCCAGCTAACGCCCAGAATCCCTGACATCATTACAAAAAAGGAGACCTAAAAATTAACAAACTTGGGGCAGGGTCGAGGACATGTGCGAGTGGTTCTCTGGCCACCGAGAGCACCACCCACACCGGTCCTCCATCCCCGAGGAGAACCCACTCATACGCGACCTGGTCAGGTGCACCCTCTGCTCCACCTTGAACGGTATCAGACCTAACCTTGCATACGAGGGGGTGAAGTTAAAACTATGAAGTGCCACACTCCACACCCCCTCCTTGAAGACCAAACCCAGCGTGGCCACCCATTTCCTCTTTACTTCTTCCAGTGAAGCCTGCTCCATCACAACAACTGCCCATAAATGTCTGAGATACTTTCCTCCCCCATCTCGTCTTCGGACCCTAAGTGAGGTTGCCGATACCAGGGGAAACAAGGAAACTCCCCAACGTATAAAATCGTGCGTCTGTAAGTATTCTGACACACATTCCCTCTCAGGAGCTGGAACTTCTCCAAAATCTCATCTAGACCAGCAAACCTGCCCTCCAGAAACATATCCCTAAACCTCTCCAAACCCCTTCTTCTCCCATGTGCTGAACAAACCTATGGCAAACAAACCTCAGGTAGTACAAACCTATGGTTCCTACGAATTGGCGCCAACAGCAACATAGAGCCTAATTTAAAATGCTGCACAAATTGATTCCAAATCCTACAAAGAGGCTATTACCACTGGCTCGACGAAACTTTTACCGTAGAGAACAGGAGTGGAGCAGTAACAAGACTCCATCCTAAGCACGAAGAACCCTCCATACGTCCCCATTAGAGTCGGATCCTTTTTTTTTTCCTTTTTTAAATTTAGAATACCCAATTCATTTTTTCCACTTACAGCCCCTCCCTATCCCCATAACCTCCTCCAGCTCCTCACCACTCTCCAGCCTCCATCCAGCTCCTCCCTATTTGTTGAACTTCCTCCCATCTTCCTCATTTCTATAGACTCTTCCAGCCCGTCCTTACTCTCTGTAATTTCCTCCAGACTCCTCCCTATTTTACGGTGGTAACCTCCTCCAGCTCCACCCCTCAAGTTGTGGAATTTCCTCCCGCCCCTCCTTATCCCCATACCCTCCTCCGTCCCTACCTCCTTCCAACGTCACCATGCTGCAGCTCCTCCCCTGTCTCTGTAAACAACTGGCGGCCCAGCTCACTCCTAGCACCTCTGTAACATTTCTCCAGCACTCCCGCTCCCCGTTAACCTCGCTGCAGCCCTCCCTGTCTCTGTAACCTGCTGATAGCTCCTCCCTAGCTCTGGTAACATCTCCCAGCCCCTCCCTCTCACCGTAACCTGCTGCCGCCCCTCCCTGTCTATGTAACCTGCTGTAAGCTCCTCCCCCTAGCTCTGTGAACACTTCTCCAGACCCCTCCCTCTCCCCGTAACCTGCTGCAGTACAGGTATCTAGTATCTAGTATCTCTTGAGTTGACTCAATGTCAAGATTTATTTACTGATGCTCCTGTGATGCACTTTGGAATCCGTAACTACTTCAAAGACACAGGGGCTGGGATTCCTGGGCTGGAGTATTCTGC